>NC_044984.1:73840246-73952340 GCF_008728515.1 Papio anubis
TTGTACCTCTGTTAGAATTCAGCTGTGAATCCATCTGGTCCTGGACTTTTTTTGGTTGGTAGGCTATTAATTATTGCCTCAATTTCAGAGCCTGCTATTGGTTTATTCAGGGATTCAGCTTCTTCCTGATTTAGTCTTGGGAGAGTGTAAGTGTCCAGGAAATTATCCATTTCTTCCAGGTTTTCTAGTTTATTTGCATAGAGGTGTTTATAGTATTCTCTGATGGTACTTTGTATTTCTGTGAGGTCAGTGGTGATATCCCCTTTATCATTTTTTATTGCTTCTATTTTATTCTTCTCTCTTTTCTTCTTTATTACTCTTGCTAGCGGTCTATCAATTTTGTTGATCTTTTCAAAAAACCAACTCCTGGATTCATTGATTTTTTGGAGGGTTTTTTGTGTCTCTATCTCCTTCAGTTCTGCTCTGATCTTAGTTATTTCTTGCCTTCTGCTAGCTTTTGAATGTGTTTGCTCTTGCTTCTCTAGTTCTTTTAATTGTGATGTTAGAGTGTCAATTTTAGATCTTTCCAGCTTTCTCTTGTGGACATTTAGTGCTATAAATTTCCCTCTACATACTGCTTTAAATGTGTCCCAGAGATTCTGGTATGTTGTATCTTTGTTCCCATTGGTTTCAAAGAACATCTTTATTTCTGCCTTCATTTCGTTATGTACCCAGTAGTCATTCAGGAGCAGGTTATTCAGTTTCCATGTAGTTGAGTGGTTTTGATTGAGTTTCTTAGTCCTGAGTTCTAGTTTGATTGCACTGTGGTCTGAGAGACAGTTTGTTATAATTTCTGTTCTTGTACATTTGCTGAGGAGTGCTTTACTTCCAATTATGTGGTCAATTTTGGAATAAGGCCAGTATAGTCTTGATCTCCTGACCTCGTGATCTGCCCGCCTCGGCCTCCCAAAGTGCTAGGATTACAGGCGTGAGTCACCGCATCTGGCCTTCTTTACATCTACTTTCATCAGGAATGTTGGGTAGGTCTAGCCCATAGTTTTCTTTTTTTGTTATGTCTTTGTCTGGTTTGGTATCAGGGTAATGCTGGCTTCATAGAATGTGTTAGGGAGAATTTCTTCCTCTTAAACTTTCTGGAATCATTTCAGAAAAATTGGTGTTAGTTCTTTTTTGAAAGTTTGGTAGAATTTGAGCCAGGCATGTGGCATGTTCCTGAAGTACCAGCTACTCAGGAGGCTGAAACAGAAGGATCTTGTGAGCCCAGGAACTTGACACTAGCCTGGGCAACATAACAAGAACTTGTCTCAAAGCAATTTTATGTAAAGAAAAGAAACTTTGGTAGAATTTGGCAGTGAAGCCATCTGTTCCTAAACTTATCTTTGTTGAAAGACTTTTTGTTACTCAGACAATCTCAACACTCATTATCAGTCTGTTCAGGTTTTCTATTTCTTCGTGATTTATTTTTGGTAGGTTATATGTGTCCAGGAATTTATCCATTTCCTCTCAGTTTTCCAGTTTGTTAGTGTATAGTTGTTCATAATAGTCTCTGATCATATATTTTTAAAAATTCTTGTGGGTACATGGGATGTGTATATATTTATGGAGCACATGAGATGTTCTGATAGAGATATGCAATGTTCTGATGATATTTTGTATTTCTGTGGTATCAGTTGTAATGTTTCCTTTTTCGTTTCTGGTTTTTTGGGGGAAGGGAGTCTTCTTTCTTTTTTTCTTGGCTAGTCTAGCAACTGGTTTATTAATTTAGTTTACCTTTTCAAAGAACCAACTTTTCATTTTGTTGATCCTTTATATTGATTTTTAGTCTGTTTCATTGTGTTCTGACCTGATTCTTGTTATTTCCTTCCTTCTATCAGTTTGGGTTTGGCTTCTTCATGCTTTTCTAGTTCCTTTTGGTCCATTGTTAGAAGGTTTATTTGGAATCTTTCTACTTTTTGATGTAGGCATTTTTTGATGTAGGCATTTGTCTTAGTTTGTTTGCACTGCTATAGAGGAATACCTAAAGCTGAGTATTTTATAAATAACAAGGGTTTATTTGGCTCACTGTCCTGCAGGCTGTGCATGAAGCATGGTACCAGCCTCTGCTTCTGTTAATGACCTCAAGAAGCTTCCAATCATGGAGGAAGGAGAAGGGGAGCACACATTACATGGTGAGAGTGGAGGAAAGAGAGAGAGACGGAGATGCCAGGCTCTTTCTAACAGTTAGTTCTTATAAAATTAATAGAGTTATTCAGCAGGATACAGACAAACAACAACAATGACAAAATAACAAAAAGAGAATTAATAGAGTAAGAACTCACTCAGAGGATTGTGGCCAAGATGGCCGACTAGAAGCAGCTAGTGTGCACCACTGTCATGAAGAGAAATGAGTAAAAACAGCACCTTCAACTGAAATATCCAGGTATGTGCATTGGGATTAATCAAGGATACAACTCAACCTATACAGAATGGAGAAAAACAAGGCAGGATGACCACCCACTTGGGAGCAACGTGGAGCAGGGGGAACCTACACTGTCCAGGGAAGTGGTGAGTGAATGATCAGCCCTGGGAACCCATGCTTCTCCCATGGATCTTTGCAACCCTCAGATGAGGACGTACCTTCATGAACCCATTCCACAAGGGTCTTCAATCTGACACACAGAGCTATGTGGAGTCTCAGAAGATCAGCCACTCAGGCACACGCAGAGCCCAAGGAACCTTAGATACCCAGGCTTCCTTGCAAAAGCAGCTACAACTCTGGCAAAGCAGAACATTTGACCCCCACACATACCCCTGGAAAAAGGGACTGAATCCATAGAGACTGAGCAGTGACAGGCTACAGGCCGTGCTTCCACAGCACTTTGCAGGATAAGATCCACTAGCTTGGAACTCCAGTCAGCCACCAGTAGCAGCGTTAACCTCCCTGAGACAGAGGGAGAGGTGGGCCACCATCTTTGCTGTTTAGCCAACTTAGCCATTCTTGCCTTCCGGTTTTGGAAAGTCTGAGGCAACCAGGGTTTGGGGCAGACCCTCCACACAGTATAGTTGCTCTACGGAAATGTGACCAGACTGCTGTTTTAAGTGGGTCCCTGATCCCATTCCTCCCCACTGGGTGAGACTTCCAGACTGGGGTCTCTAGCTACCCCTTGTTTTCTGGCCAACAGTGGTTTCAAACCTCCCTGGGACAAAGCTCCCAGAGGAAGAGGCAGGCTGCCATCTTTGATATTTGACTGACTTAGCCATTCTTGCCTTCAGGCTTTGGAATGTCATAGATAAACGGGAGCTGAAACAGACCCCCAGTGCAACACAGCTGTCCTACAAGAATGTAGCCAAAAGGCTTTTTTTTTTTTTTTGAGACAGAGTTGCTCCATTGCCCAGGCTGGAGTGCAGTGGCATGATCTCGGCTCACTGCAACCTCCACCTCCTGAATTCAAGCAATTCTCCTGGCTTAGCCTCCTGAGTAGCTAGGACTACAGGTGTGCACCACCACCACGCCCAGCTGATTTTTGTATTTTTAGTAGAGATGGGTTTTCACCATGTTGACCAGGCTGGTCTCGAACTCCTGACCTCGTGATCTGCCCTCCTTGGCCTCCCAATGTGCTGGGATTACAGACGTGAGCCACTGCATCCAGCCCCAAACTACTTTTTAAAGCAGGTCCCCAATAACATTCTTCCTTACTGGGTGACACCTCCTGAATGGGGTCTCCAGCCACCTCCTACAAGTGCACTCAGGCTGGCAACAGGCCTATACCTCCCTGGGACAAAGCTCCCAGAGGGAGAGGCAGGCCACCATCTTTGCCACTTCACAGCCTTTACTGTTGATACCTCAGGTACTGGAAAATCCAAGGTAACTAGAGACTGGAGCAGACCCCCAGCATGCCACAGCAGCCCTATGGAGAAGTGGCCAGACTGTTATGTGGAAGCCCATTCCCATATCTTCTCACCAAGCAGGTCCTCCAGGCCTGGGCCTCCAGCCACCCCCTGCTGAGACTAACAAGCCAGTAACAGCTCTGCAACTTCCTGGACACAGCTCCACCATGGGAGGGGTGGGTTGCCATCTTCACTGTCTTGCAGCCCTTGCCCATGCTGTCTCCAGGCTTGGGAGAGTCTGCAGGGACCAGAGACTGGTATGGACTCCCAGCACAAAGCAATCACCTCTCAGAAAAGTGGCCAGACTGTTCTCTATGCAGATCGCAGTCCTCACTTCTCACTAAGCAGGGTGGCCTGACCTGGGACTCCAGAACAATCACCCTGTCTCTATCTGATCACCACAATCAGAGACAGCCCAGCATTTCTCCAAGGAGGAAATCTCAGAGTCAACCCACAACCCCTCCATCACCACATTTGCAGAGGTACAGCTGTAACAGTCCTCGAACTGGGAAGGAACAAAGGTCCTAGTCATTACACTGGCACCTCCAGCACACTGCAGCCACCATAGAGAGAGGGGTCCAGGCTCTGCTGGGAACCCCCACCCCCATCTTCACCAGGCAGGATCCCCAGCTCATGAGTGCAGAAGTTGCTCCACCCATAACTGAGCATACTCACTGGTAGTAGCTCAGAGTTTCCCTCAGGAGAGGTTCTCAGAGGCATACAACAGCCCCTCTGCCACTGCCACAGTAACAGTTCTATCCCTCCTGCCTTTGATCTGGGAAAGAAACGAAGAACCTGAGGACTGCACCGAAGTTTACAGCACAACACAGCCACCATATAAAGATGAGATCGATCTCTCTCCCTGTGAACATTTGACACCTTGCTCCCCAACAAGTAGAACCCCAAGCTCACATGAGCAGTGTAGCCACCCTGCCACACTAGCTTAACACTCCCAGCAATGGCCACTCCACGTGTCTTGGAAGTGGAGCCCCCAGGGGCAACTGAAAGATTCTCTGCCATTACCTATGTAGTGAAACTGCCCTTGCTACCCTTGGACTAGTGGAGAAACAAAGGCTGTAAGTGCCTTAACCACACCTCCAACAAATTGCAGTCAACCCAAGGAGAGGAGGCCAGTCCATCTCCCACCGGTACCATCCCACCACCACCCTTTCATCACCAGATAGGAAATCCCTGGCTTGGGCCCATAGCACAGATGCTCTATCCTGGGATGATTGCACTGAACAAATTCTGACCTTCATCTCTCCGGGGTGGAGCCCTCAGCAAACAAACAAAATACCCATGGCCAAAACCACCACTAAGGTCCCTTCATCTGCTGCCTCCAAGCTGGGGAAGGAACATAAATCCTGAGGTTGTCCCAGAGCTGCGGTGGACAGCACCAGGAGCACCAAGCCACGATCTACAGCCAGCACTGAAGTGGGAGAGGAGCCCATACTTTCAGACCATTGAGAGGGAGCATAGTGGCAACTGTGAGGAAATATAGGGGAGCCACACAACTGAGCAAGAGCCTACCAACTGACCAGTATGCCTAAGCACCACTTATTGGCTTACACTGCAAAGCTTCACCACCAAAATACCTTGCCAACATATGCCCCTGTGAAAGCAAATACAATAAATTAGCTACAAATAAAGACCCTGCACAAAGCCTCAGCCCTGTGAAAACATCCAGAAAAGAAGTTTATTGATTGTATTCAATCTAAACTGCAGTTAAAGGAACACCCACATGCAGAGATGAGAAAGAACCAATGAAAGAACTCCAGTAACTCAAATGTCCAGAGTGTCATATGTCCTCCAAATGACTGCATCAGCTCTCCAGCAAAGATTCTTAACCAGGTTGAGCTGGTTGAAATGACAGAAATAGGATTCAGAATATGAATAGGAATTAAGATTACTGAGATGCAGGAGAATGACAAAAACCAATCCAAGGGTGTTATTTCTGAGGCCTCTGTTCTGTTCCATTGGTCTATATATCTGTTTTGGTACCAGTACCATACTGTTTTTGTTACTGTAGCCTTGTAGTATAGTTTGAAGTCAGGTAGCATGATGCCTCCAGCTTTGTTCTTTTTGCTTAGGATTGCCTTGGCTATGAGGGCTCTTTTTTAGTTCCATATGATATTTAAAGTGGTGTTTTCCAATTCTGTGGAGAAAGTCGATGGTAGCTTGATGGGGATAGCATTGAATCAATACATTACTTTGGGCAGTATGGCCATTTTCACAATATTGATTCTTCCTATCCATGAACATGGAATGTTTTTCCATTTGTTTGTGTCCTCTCTTATCTCCTGGAGAAGTGGTTTGTAGTTCTCCTTCAAGAGGTCCTTCACATAACTTGTGCGTTGTATTCCTAGATATTTTATTCTCTTTGTAGCAATTGTGAATGGGAGTTCACTCATAATCTGGCTCTTTGTTTGTCTGTTATTGGTGTATAGGAATGTTTGTGATTTTTTGCATATTGATTTTGTATCCTGAGACTTTGCTGAAGTTGCTTAGCTTAAGGAGATTTTGGGCTGAGATGATGGGGTTTTCTAAACACACAATCATGTCATCTGCAAACAGAGACAATTTGTCTTCCTCTTTTCCTAATTAAATACCCTTTATTTATTTCTGTTGCCTGATTGCCCTGGCCAGAACTTCTAACACTATGTTGAAAGGAGTGGTGAAAGAGGGCATCCTTTTCTTGTGCTGGTTTTCAAAGGGAATGCTTCCAGTTTTTGCCCATTCAGTATGATATTGGCTGTGGTTTTGTCTTAAATAGCTCTTATTATTTTGAGACACACTCCATCAATACCTAGTTTATTGAGAGTTTTTAGCACAAAGGGCTGTTCACTTTTGTCAATGGCCTTTTCTGCATCTTTTGAGATAATCATGTGGTTTTTGTCATTGGTTCTGTTTATGTGATGAATTATGTGTATTGATTTGCATATGCTGAACCAGCCTTGCATCCCCGGGATGAAGTCAACTTGATCACGGTGGATACGCTTTTTGATGTGCTGCTGGATTCGGTTTGCCAACATTTTATTGAGGATTTTTGCACTGATGTTCATCAGGAATATTGGCCTGAAATTTTCTTTTTTTGTTGTATCTCTGCCAGGTTTTGGTATCAGGATGATGCTGTCTTCATAAAAAGAGCTAGGGAGGATTCCCTCTTTTTCTATTGTTTGGAATAGTTTCAGAAGGAATGGTACCAGCTCCTCTTTGTACCTCTGGTAGAATTTTGCTGTGAATTCGTCTGGTCCTGGGCTTTTTTTTGGTTGGTAGGCTATTAATTGCTGCCTCAATTTCAGAACTTGTCATTGGTGTATTCAGGGATTCGACTTCTTCCTGGTTTAATCTTGGGAGGGTGTATGTGTCCAGGAACTATCCATTTCTTCTAGATTTTTCTAGTTTATTTACATAGAGGTGTTTATAGTATTCTCTGATAGTAGTTTGTATTTTTGTGGGATTGGTGGTGATATCCCCTTTATCATTTTTTATTGAATCTATTTGATTCTTCTCTCTTTTCTTCTTTATTAGTCTGGCTAGCAGTCTATCTCTTTTGTTGATCTTTTCAAAAAACCAGCTCCTGGATTCACTGACTTTTTGAAGGGTTTTTTGTATCTCTATCTCCTTCAGTTCTGCTCTGATCTTAGTTATTTTTTTGCCTTCTGCTAGCTTTCAAATGCAAAAGAATGGAAATAATAACAAACGGTCTCTCAGACCATAGTGCCATCAAATTAGAATTCAGGATTAAGAAACTCACTCAAAACCGCATGACTACATTGAAACTGAACAACCTGCTCCTGAATGACTACTGGGTAAATAACTAAATGAGGGCAGAAATAAAGATGTTCTTTGAGGCCGGGGGCCGTGGCTCACGCCTGAAATCCCAGCACTTTGGGAGGCCGAGACGGGTGGATCACGAGGTCAGGAGATCGAGACCATCCTGGCTAACGCGGTGAAACCCCGTCTCTACTAAAAATACAAAAATAATTAGCCGGGTGTGGTGGCGGGCGCCTGTAGTCCCAGTTACTCGGGAGGCTGAGGCAGGAGAATGGCACGAACCCGGGAGGCAGAGCTTGCAGTGAGCCAAGATCGTGCCACTGTACTCCAGCCTGGGCCACACAGCGAGACTCCGTCTCAAAAAAAAAAAGAAAAAAAAAAAGATGTTCTTTGAAACCAATGAGAACAAAGATACAATGTATCAGAATCTCTGGGACACATTTAAAGCAGAGTGTAGAGGGAAATTTATAGCACTAAATGCCCACAAGAGAAAGCAGGAAAGATTTAAAATTGACACCATAACATCACATTTAAAACAACTAGAGAAGCAGAAGCATACATTAGATTTTATATCCATTTTTCTATCTATCTTTACAAAACAAAACAAATCCTTTGTTCAATGAGGAAACGTGCTCAGCTGAAAACACTCACCTAACTTAGATCTCCTTATGATCTTGTGACCAAGTTTTAGCGAATGAGAGCTAAGCTGAAGTAATGAGGTTACCATTTATAGGAAAGAAATTCAAGAGGTACTAATTCTATTAATGTGCCCATTTGCCTTTTGTCTCTGTCACTTTATCCTACCTGGAACACAGTCATGATGCCTGAGGTACAGCCAGCATTTTGCAACTATGAGATTGAAACCCACACTCTAAAGAGAATAGAGCAGGAAGATGGAAGCGGCCTGGCCCCTGATGGCGTTATTGAGCTGCCCAGGCTCCAGAACTTCCTTTTGTTTCAGAAAAATAAGCTTCTTTCTTATCTAAGCCAAGTCTTCTTTCAATTTTAACAAACACATTCCTAACCAACAGTCATATTTACAACATTTTACATAATTTGTTATCTTGCAATTAGTTGATTATGTTTTGGATTTATTATTCTTATCCTTTTACTGACTATCACCTCAAGCCCTTCTTGAAAGTAGGTACAGTGTGACCGGGCGCGGTGGCTCACGCCTGTAATCCCAGCACTTTGCGGGGCTGAGGCGGGTGGATCATGAGGTCAGGAAATCAAGACCATCCTGGCTAACAAGGTGAAACCCCGTCTGTACTAAAAATACAAAAAATTAGCTGGGCGTGATGGCAGGCGCCTGTAGTCCCAGCTACTTGGGAGGCTGAGGCAGGAGCATGGCTTGAACCGGAGAGGCAGAGCTTGCAGTGAGCCAAGATCGGGCCACTGCACTCGAGCCTGGGCAACAGATGAAGACTCCATCTCAAAAAAAAAAAAAAAAGTACAGTGTACCTGAATCAATAAAAATACTTATAAGTATTATATGTTCTACACTGCAAACTTTGTAGAAAAGCAATTAGAAATAAAAATACAAGTGGCCTGCAATGGATTTTTCTAAACCAAAACGTTGATAAAAAATCTAAAACCATTTTTTTATTTTGTAGCAATCACCTCCTACAAATTATAATATGTTCCCATTCATAATTTAACTACGTGAAAATAAATTTTGTGGTGAGTATTTTACCCTTTGTAAAACTATCACCACCCTTAAGTATTATACTCTTGAAGTTGAGATGCTAGAAAGCAGACACATATCTGTAACTTCTACTTTTCATAGAGAAAATTTAACTTCATTCCATTTCCCAGCACAACCAGACTTGGGAATGCTGGGAAATTGATAGCTCTAAAATATGAGGTAAAATGAAGGGGATATAAATTGCTAAGTATTATCATTATCTTGATGGCATTGTCATCTTTCTCTCTTCTTTAGACACAGATTCACTGGCTAGGAAGAGAGATAAAATTGAATTCTATAAGTCTATGCAAGAATGGAAAGGCAATAATCTAAACCACCACTCTCCAAGTTCTGCTGAAGATGAGTTGGTTTGCAGTTATGGCAAATTGCCTTGCAGTTTTCAAAGGTAACTATAGAGACTTGACATTTTTAGCTGTAGAAAAGTGATGAGACAGAATCCAGGCTCATTTAGGAAGTTTCACCTGATTGAAAAAGGGCCAAGGAGGCCGGAAGCGATGGCTCACGCCTGTAATGCAGCACTTTGGGAGGCAGAAGCGGGTGGATAGCTTGAGGTCAGGAGTTCAAGATCAGCCTGGCAAAACCCCGTCTCTATTAAAAATACAAAAATTAGCCGGGTATGGTGGTGTGCACTTGTAATCCCAGCTACTTGGGGGGCCAAGGCAGGATAATTGCTTGAAACTGGGAGGTGGAGGTTGTGCTGAGTCGAGATCATGCCACTGCACTCCAGCCTGGGCAACAGAGCAAAACTTCATCAAAAAAAAAAAAAAAAAAAAAAAAAAGCCAAGTAAATCAAGCCCAATTCTGGAAATGTCCATGCATATTAGTTCTTCATAATTGCAAATGGAATTCTATGGAATGCTGAGGCTGTCACTTAAAAGCCTTCTAAATAACCTACCATAAAGAGAGAAAGATCAAAGAGGGCAATGCTTAATCTTAATCTTTGGCAAGAGTCACCTCAAATAAATTACAAAGAATGTGCCTCTTAGCTCTGCATGCAAAAGCAATCTCCTTCAGGTAAGTAATTAATTGACTCAAAGTATATTCTGAGCAATTAATAAATTCAACAAACTCTGTTGAGTGCCTATTATTTGTTATTACTGAGATTTATGCTAATACAAAAAAAATTTATATGGCAAAAGTATGTAACTTTAAAAAGTTTATAACAGAAAAGGAAATATAAAACAAATACAGGGTAAAAATAATGATACATAGACTAAGTATTCTACATCCAAGTGACACAGCAAAAATGACTACAGGAATCCAACATAATAAATAGAGTGCCATAGGTAAGAACTCTGTAAACAGAATGGGCTTGAATCCCTGTTCCATCCACTTCACCTCTGTGACTTGAGGCATGTTGTACAACCTGTCTATGCCTCAGTTTCCTCAATGTAAAATGGACATAAGAAATGTACCTACTGCACAAGGATGCGTAAGGATTAAATATGATAATGTACGTAAAATGTTTCTTATGAAGTCTGGCAAGAGTAAGTACATGATAAATATTACCTATTATAAAAAAAATTATTAGAGGAACGATAACTGAGGACTGGCTCTGCAACTGCATTGGAAGTCTTTTTAGAGATGTTGTGAAGGATCCAATTTAAACAAGAGGAGGACAGGGAATCACTGAACACATGGACTGACATGAATACATACAGGAAAACAGGAATGCACAGGGAATGTTTTAGACTTACAAATTTGCATGCAGCTGAGCAGTTTTTTACTTTAAAATGATATTACAATGAATAAAGAAGCAAAGAGTATGAGTGGCAAATTAACAAATTAGGGAATGATTAGTAAACGAACATGGAAAAAACATAGGCTTACAAAGAATCAAAAGTGCAAATTAAAACACAATGTGAGAGGGCGCCTGAGTCAAAGTGGTGAATTAAACACACAAATCTAATTATTCTCTGAACCCCAAATCCCAGAAATGACAGCCATGATATTAAGAAAATAGAACAAATTGCCACCAGCAGACTAGAAATGTTGTGAAACTTTTTAACTATAAAAATCACACTGCACTGGACTGATTGACGGAGAATATTCAAAAGAATGTGCAGAAGAATAAAAACCTCTACCTTGCAGAATGCAGCCCTTCTGGAGGTTATCCACCTTCACAGGTAATTAAAACATGGAGGAGCTGGGATGAATAGCTGTGGGAATTATTGGGCAGTTGCTGTAGTTGCTGTAACAGACAAATCCTGAAATCTCATTGGTTTAATACAATAGACGCTTCTTTCTCCCGTTTGCATCATGTGCAATCAGCCGCAAGGATGAGTGGGAGCTGCAAGATGGCGGTGCTGTTGCACGCTTTTCTTCAGTTTGATGGACGCTCTGACATCTTTATAACTTCAGGTATTTCTCCGGGAAGAGAGAAAGGGAGGACGCAGTAATGCCTTTAGACCAGGGCAAGTGAGGCTTTTCTCCTGGGTCATGCCACTCAGGGATCCCCGTGCTTTGGAGCATCTTCCTTGACATTTTCTAAACCTGGTGTCTGAAACTGCCCAGAGACAGCCAGTATCTTCCATGCAGGGTACTTCAAGTCTGGACCTGGTCTAACATGACTGTGGTCATCAGAATTTTCTCTTTGAAATTTGCTAAGCTCTCTCCCAGGACTGGGAACAGCCTGAGCTGGAAGTATCATCCAGGTGAGGCACCCTGGGCCAGGACTGAGTGGGTTTCAGTCTGGTTTCTCCCCTTTGGACTATTCTGTGACTCCTTCCCATATCTTTGTTTTTACTCTAATGTGTTTTTTTTTTTTTTCCTGGCTGTTTTTAAGATTTTTCTCATTACTACCACTTTTCAGCAATTTTATTATGAGTTGGTGTGGCTTTATTCGTGTTTCTTGTTTGGTGTTTGTCATGCTTCTCATAGCTATAGGTTTATAGTTTCATCAATTTTGCAGAATTTTGAATCTTTTTTTTTTTTCAAATATTTTTCTCTCCCCTCTTCCTCTTTTCCTGGGAATCCAGTTACATGTAGTTTTGATTGCTTGATATTGTCCCACAGATCATGATGCTCTGTTGATGTTTTTTTTTAAGGCTTCTTGTACTCTGTGACCTTTTTTTTTTTTTTTTTTTTTTGAGGCAGAGTATCACTCTGTCGCCAGGCTGGAGTGCAGTGGTGCAACCTGGGCTCACTGCAACCTCCCCCTCCCGGGTTCAAGCGATTTTCCTGCCTCAGCCTCCTGAGTAGCTGAAATTACAGGCACTCACCATCACACCCAGCTAATTTTCGTACTTTTAGTAGAGACAGGGTTTCACCATGTTGGCCAGGCTGGTCTCGAAGTCCTGCCTTCAGGTGATCCGCCCGCCTTGACCTCCCAAAGTGCTGGGATTACAGGCATGAGCCACCACACTCGGCCAGGCCAGTGAAAGGCTAATTTAGTTTCAATACTAAGATAACACTCTAGAGGTTTCTTCCCAATGTGTTGTATATAATGAAATCTTTCCACTATGTCTGGTGGGCAAATTAACTATTCCCAGCCTTGAGCTCCAGTCACGATTGTTCTACACCTTTCCGATGGTTGTTATTCTGGTCTTGGAGAATTTTTTTCTCACACACGTACAAATCAATACTTAGGACCCCTCTGCAGCTCAGTCTCTCCTTCCCTCTTCTTCCTTCCCTCCCTTTCATTTTTTTCTTTCTCTCCCTTTCTCCCTCCCTCTCTATGCCTTTTCTTCTCTTGTCTCCTTTGGGAATTCCTTTTCTTTTTTGAGACAGTCTCCCTCTGTCGCCCAGACTGGAGTGCAGTGGCCGGATCTCGGCTCACTGCAAGCTCCGCCTCCCGGGTTCACACCATTCTCCTGCTTCAGCCTCCTGAGTAGCTGGGACTACAGGCTCCTGCCACCGTGCCCGGCTAATTTTTTGTATTTTTAGTAGAGACGGGGTTTCACTGTGTTAGCCACGATGGTCTCCATCTCCTGCCCTCCTGATCCACCCGCGTCGGCCTCCCAAAGTGCTGGGATTACAGGCCTGAGCCACCAGCCCAGCCAGGAATTCCTTTTATGAGGAGGTTAGTTAGCTTGATGGTATTTCATAATTCTTGTAGGCCTTCTTAAGTCTTTTTCATTCTTTTTTTCCTTTTGCTTCTCTGATTAGGTGATTTTATATGTTCTATCTTCGGTCTTGCTAATTCTTTCTTCTGGTTGATCACGTCTGCTGTAGAAGCTTTCTAATGAGTTTTTCAGTTCAGTTACTGTATTATTTCTAGGATTTCTATTTGGTTAAAAAAAAAATTGGTTTCTATTTATTTATTAAATTTGTTATTTTGTTCCTGGGCTGTTTTCTGAATTTCATTTAATTTTCTATCCATATTTTTTGTGATTCCCTGAACTTTAAGAGAATTATTCTCAACTCTCTGTCTGACATTGTATACATCTTCAATTCTAGGTCCATTGGTTCTTTTTGATGGTGTCATATTTCCCTGAGTTTTCACAATCTTTGCACCTTTACATTGATGGCAGTGCATTTGAGGAGACAGTCACCCCTTCAAGTTTTTTTTGTCCGTGTTCTTTGGTAGTATTAGACCTTTACTAATTAGTATCAGAACTTAAATCTCGGACTGTTGTCTCTTCTCATTCTAGGGAGGACCTGTAATGAGCACCAGAACTAAAACACTGCAGTGGAAGTGATTCATTGTCCTGTTGTTATTTCCTGCTCTGGGGAAGACTTAGAGTGAGCACCAGAACTTAATGTTGCTCCAGAAATATATTGCTGCTCTGCCATTGTTTTCCAGGATGGGGAAGAATAAGTGGGTACTGGACCTTAATCCTGACCTTTTAGTTGTTTGTAGGCCAGGGAAAGGCTCCACACAAGAACCTGGGCTTAATGAAAAATCTGACCAGGGAATTCAGGCCTTCCTGTGAATTGTGCCCCCTGTGGCACTATGGCCTCAGCCTGTCTCTTTATCATGGCATCCCTGCTGATGGGAGCACAAAGTATCCATCAAAATCCACATGCTATTTGCTGCAATCTGTGTCCTGCTCTTTGTCTGCAATTCACTCTGGGTGGTTCAGCCCTCATTGCACCCCAGTGGTTCCTATGGGACAGGACTAGAGTAGGATTCCCTTGAAGATTTCCAGACTGATGGGAGATCAAATGTCCACCTCTGATTCTCTTCTCAAACCTGGGAAATTCTCTGTAAGTGATGTTATGCAGGCTTGCCGGAGGGGCAGCACAGTCTGAAATGACTATTTCTCTTGCAAGTCATAATTCTCTCTGTCTGTGGGCCCAGGGGGTTTTTCTGCTTCTCCCCTGATTTCTGGTAAATTCAGGATGGTATTTTTTCCTGTCTTGGAGTAGTTTCAAGTTGCAATTTTTTGGGGCGGGGAGTGATGGTATGGGACCTTTTATCCCACCATCTTGCTCATATCTTCTCCCTCCCTCCCTCCCTTCTCCCCTCTCTCTGTCTCTCCCTCTCTGCAACTCCATTCTCTGTGGTACTCTGACCCACAAATTCTTGCTACTTTGGCCTCCCCAAACTGTAATCTGTCTTTTCTTTTTTTTTTTTTTTTGAGACGGAGTCTCGCTGTGTCGCCCAGGCTGGAGCCAGTGGCCGGATCACAGCTCACTGCAAGCTCTGCCTCCCGGGTTAACGCCATTCTCCTGCCTCAGCCTCCCGAGTAGCTGGGACTACAGGCGACCGCCAGCTCACTCGGCTAGTGTTTTGTTTTTTTTTTTTTTTTTGTATTTTTTAGTAGAGACGGGGTTTCACCGGGTTAGCCAGGATGGTCTTGATCTCCTGACCTCGTGATCTGCCCGTCTCGGCCTCCTAAAGTGCTGGGATTACAGGCTTGAGCCACCGCACCCGACCCTGTCTTTTCACTTATCGGAGAATGCCAGGTTCTATTTGGGCCCCCCTCCCTGTGTTGTGGCCTGGAAACTGCCTCCAGGCAATAAGCTGGCACAGTCACAGAGCTAACCTTATTTGTTTTCCTTCTCCCAGAAATATATCTCTGTGTTGCCTGTCATCCAATGTCTGAAAACTGTTGCTTCACATATATTTTGCCCAGGTTTTTAGTTAAGGTAAGAAAGCAAATCTTGTCCCTTTATTCCACCCTGATCAGAAACTTCTCAAGGTAGCTTTAATTTACATTTCTCTGATGCTGAATTCCTTTTTTTTTTTTTTCTGAGACGGAATCTCGCTCTATCACCCAGGCTGGAGTGCTGGAGTGCAGTGGCGCGACTGATGCTGAATTCTTGATCAAAGAGTAGATGCATTTCAACTGCTGAGAATACTGCCTACTTGCTCTCCAGAAAAAATGTTACAAATTTATATTTTAAGAATTTGGGGGCCAGGCGCAGTGGCTCACACCTGTAATCCCAGCACTTTGGGAGGCTGAGGTGGGTGGATCACCTGAGGTCAGGAGTTCGAGACCAGCCTGACCAACATGGAGAAACCCTTTCTCTACTAAAATTAGCCAGATGTGGTGGCACACACCTGTAATCCTAGCTACTTGGGAGGCTGAGGCAGGAATCACTTGAACTCAGGAGGCAGAGGTTGAGGTGAGCCAAGATCAGCCATTGCACTCCAGCCTGGGCAACAAGAGTGAAACTCTGTCTCAAAAAAAAAAAAAGAGCTTTGGAGAGTGAGTATTTTCTTACATTCAGGACAATCCTAATGTTGCTAATCTTAAAACATTGGATATAGATAGGCAGTGATTAGAATAGGAAATACAAATGCCTTTAAACATATGAAAACATGCTCAACCCAATATGGAATACAGAGACCCAAAGCACAAAATTAGGAAAAAAAGTAATTTAGTAGAAGGAAACACCATGCAAAAACAGAAAATATCAACATGCTTTGTCTTTTGAGATGGAGTCTCGCTCTGTCACCCAGGCCGGAGTGCAGTGGTGCAATCTCGGCTCACTACAGCCTCTACCTCTCAGGTTCAAGCAATTATCCTGCCTCAGCCTCCCAAGTAGCTAGGATTTTAAGCACCTGCCACCATGCCTGGCTAATTTTTGTATTTTTAGTAGAGATGGAGTTTTGCCATGTTGGCCAGGCTGGTCTCGAACTCCTGACCAGGTGATCCGCCCACCTCAGCCTCCCAAAATGCTGGGATTATAGGTGTGAGCCACTGCACCCAGCCAAACAATATGTTTTTGATCAGAGAAGACAATGCATTCATAAAACAAGATGCTATTTTTTAAAAGAGACGTTTCCGAGAAAAAAAAAAATGCTCTCATAAATTTAAAATGTGATCACAAAAGTTAAAAAAACAACAAGAAAACCCCAAGAAACAAAAGAAGGGTTGATAAAAGTTCTCATAAGTTGTACACTCACACACACTAAAGGACAAAGATACGGGAAATAAGAGGAAAACAAAGATTAAAAAAAAAAAATAGAGCCAATCCAAAAAATCCAGTGCTTACATAGTAGGAGTTTCAGAAACAGAGAATATAGAGGAGGAAATTATCAACAAAATAATTGAGAAAAATTTCCCAAAACTGAGATACTAGATTGAAAGGGTCCAATGAGTGCCCAATACAGTGGATGAAAATAAGAATGAAACATATTATGGTGACATTTCAAAACACTAGGACCAAGAAAAGATTCTCAAAGTTTCCAGAGAGAAAGGGAGAGGAAGAGGAGGAGACAGAGGAGGAGGAAGAGGACAATGAGGATGAGGAAAAGAACGTGGTGACCATACAAAGAATCTGATATGAGAATAACATTGGACATCTCAATAGCTGTACTGGAAGCTGGAAGACAATGGAAAAATGACTTCAAATGATATCCAACTTAAAATTCTATACCCAACCAAATATCAAGCAAGTGGATGAAAGTGGAATACAGGCATTTTCAGGCATTCAAGATCTCAAAACAAATATATATATATATATATATATATCCTACTAACTCAACATTAAGTGAAACATTAAGTGGGATATATATATATATCCCACTAACTCAACATTAAGTGACACTGATGAATATGTTCTACCAAAACAAGGAAGTAAAGCAAGAAAGAGGAAAACAGGATATTTAGGAAAATAGGAGATCCAACACAAAAGGGAACCAAATGGAATATCCAGGAAAAAGTGAAGGATGATCCCAAGATTACAGTCATACAGCAAGTATAGAGGCCAATCAGAACCGTGTTATTTAAATGGCTGTCATATTGAGAAGTATCATGAGCAAGATTCTCCTTCCTTTTTGCTATTAATTTTTTTTTTTTTTTTAATCTTTGTTTTCCTTTAGATTGAGTCTCGCTCTGCCGCCCAGGCTGGAGTGCAGTGGCCGGATCTCAGCTCACTGCAAGCTCCACCTCCCGGGTTCATGCCATTCTCCTGCCTCAGCCTCCCGAGTAGCTGGGACTACAGGCGCCCACCATCTCGCCCGGCTAGTTTTTTGTATTTTTTAGTAGAGACGGGGTTTCACCGTGTTCGCCAGGATGGTCTTGATCTCCTGACCTCGTGATCCACCCGTCTCGGCCTCCCAAAGTGCTGGGATTACAGGCGTGAGCCACCGCGCCCGGCCTCTTTTTGCTATTATTTTAATCTGAGAACTGAATGCCCAAATAAAGCCTGGCCCAGATTTTCATATATACTTGGCTTATTTGAATCATGTGCAGGTGCATCTCTTCGCTGCACACCCTGCCTCTTGGATTAGCTAAGAACACTAATTTCTCTCCCATGAAAGGTTTTGCTTTGACCTATTCCTGAAAGTTTGAGGTAGGCCATAGTGAGGCCGTAAGCAGAAAATACAATGCAGCCTTTTCCCCTGTTCCTATTGGACATCCAGTACCTGAACATCCACATTCCTTCCAGATACCTCAACTGTGGTAAACCCTGTTTCACCGCATTCACTCATGACCATGTCCCCTGACATCCCAAAAGAGGCCCCTGAATTTTTTTAGGAAAGCTGAGGCCAGGCTATAGTCTAGTGATTCTGCACAAGTTGTTTTCTTGGAAGTTTTCATCTAATAGTGGCAATATTGACTTCTCCTTACACAGCTAAGTTTGTGCTTGCCACTTAATTTCTTTAAAATTAAGCAATGTTTTCTTAAAAGATACAAATATAGGTGGTACAGCTTTGTTACACAGGCTGGAGTGCAGCAGCATGGTGTTGCCTCACTGCAACCTCCGCCTCCCAGGATCAAGCGATTCTCCTGCCTCAGTCTCCCAAATAGCTGGGATTACAGGCACCCGCCACAGCGCCTGGTTAATTTTTTTTTTTTTTTTTTTTTTGTATTTTTATTAGAGACAGGGTTTCACCATGTTGGCTAGGCTGGTCTCGAACTCCTGACCTCAGGTGATCCACCCGCCTTGGCCACCCAAAGTGCTGGGATTACAGGCATGAGCCACTGCACCCAGTCAACTTTTCATTTTCTAATTATTCTTTAAATGCGTGTGTGTGTGTATATATATATATACACACACACACACACAGATATATACATTTTATATACTCTTCCATGTGTGATACACTTCACAAACTTTACAATAAAAAAGAAAAAACATATAACAATGTTCATAACTGGAAAAGTTGGCCATAAAATTGAATGCATGCTATGATTACAACTATGTGCCTTATATAACTAGAGGGGAAAGAATGGAAGCCAGTTATATCTAAATAAGAATAGTGAATTATATTTAAAAGATTACACATAATTTTCTAACAAATGCAACAGTTTTCAAGTGACTCCAAATGCATTATCCCATTTGATCCTCACCATTCTGTGACACAAAGATTTTTAATGACTTTCATATTACTTATGAAGCAGAGGGCTCACATAGTTTAACAAAGTTTGTCCATAATCTGACAGCCAAGGGTAGTGGGCCTGGAACTCAATTCTCAGTCTTCTGGTTTTAACTTTGCCCTTTGCTCTGTCCTCTATGCCATACAACATCTCTATACCGTGCTATTTGCCTACCTTGGTCAAGTGACAACTTACTAAGCCTCAACTTCTTCATCTGTAAAGTAATAATAACAATGATAGGGCTTCGTTCAGAGTTATCAGGATTAAATGAAATAAATCATGTAAAGCACATAATAAGTGCTCAATAACTGTTAAGTATCAGTAATGGTAATGTTAAAATTAAAAACTAATTAGCTGAGTTCAAGTACTATTCAACTAGGCATTAGGCATACAAGAAAGAATATGAGCTCACTGTCCAGAACAGACACATAAACAAATTCAGGAACCTGTGGAAATGATGGCAGTATACACAGGATGCTATGGGAATCGGGAAAAGGAACATTTGGATTGAGATTGGCTGGGTAAAGGCAGCTGGGGAAGGCTTCCTTGAGATGTTACATCCTCTGAGATGTACAATTGAATTGGAAAAGGTATCTGAGATGATTATACTATCCCCTCAACCTCCACCTGAGAAAAGGAGACATGATGATAGTTAGAGTAGAGGCCAGGATATGACTATATCCAGAGTTTAATATTACCTTACTGAAAAGGTCTACAGTGGCTGTTAAAACAAATCAAAGGAATAAATACAAAAGATCACTTTTGACAAAAGATAAACAGTATTTTAAAAATCTTGAATATGTACTGGGGATTAGATAATATCAAGGAATTGTTAATTTTGTTGTGTGTGCTATGGTTACAATTTTTATAATAATTTTTAAAATGTCTTTATTAGAAATAGAGTTCAGTTTCCATAGTTATATTTAATTTATACATTTGGCCCACAATGCAAATGAGATGGAAGGAGTCAGGATTATTAAAAGAAGTATCCCAAGAAAAAAATCACCAGGAATTAAATGAGAAGAATAATTTTATCTGTACTTTTATATATTTTTGGCATTTTTATAATACAAAATTTAAATTAAAAAAAAAAAGTCAGCCAGGTGCAGTGGCTCACGCCTGTAATCTCAGCACTTTGGGAGGCCGAGGTGGGCGGATCACTTGAGGTCAGGAGTTCGAGACCAGCCTGGCCAACATGGTGAAACCCCATCTCTCCTAAAACTACAAAAATTAGCCAGGCACCCTGGTGCACATCTGTAGTTCCAGCTACTCAGGAGGCCGAGGCAGGAGAATCACTTGAACCCAGGAGGTGGAGGTTGCAGTGAGCCAAGATCACGGCACTGCACTCCAGCCTGGGCGACAGAGCAAGACTCCATCTCAAAAAATTAAAATAAAATAAAGTCACTAGTGACCTTGATGGAAGCCATATCAGTGCTGTGGAGAGAAGACAGATGGCAAAGGATCAAAGAGTGCATGGGTGAAGAACTATGAAGGTAATGAGTCTAGCATGACTCAGGAATGTGGGCCATAGCTCAGTGGAATATCGGGTTGAGAAAGCACAGAGAGTTATATAAATACATAGATATATACAAAAATAAACATACTTTGGTTAATTCTTTTTTTTTTTTTTTTTTTTTGAGGCGAGGTCTCACTCTGTCGCCCAGGCTGGAGTGCAGTGGCGCGATCTCGGTTAACTGCAACCTCTGCCTCCCGAGTAGCTGGGACTACAGGCATGCACCACCATGCCTGGCTAATTTTTGTATTTTTTAGTAGAGACAGGGCTTCACCATATTGGCCAGGCTGGTCTCGAACTCCTGATCTTGTGATCCGCCCACCTCGGCCTCCCAAAGTGCTGGGATTACAGGCATGAGCCATCTTGCCCAGACTACTTTGGCTAATTCTAAAAGAAAGCTAAACACATATGTAGGTCTAAACAGATCATGCCATTGCCCTCCAGCCTGGGGGATAGAGCGAGACCTGTCTCAAAGAAAGAAAGAGAGAGGGAGAAGGGAAGGGGAGGGGAGGGAAGGGGAAGGGAGGGGAGCAGACGAGAAAGGAGAGGAGGGGGCAGAGGGGAAAAGAGAGGAGGGGGCAAAGAAAGACTAAAAAAGTAAAAGAGAAGGATGATAGATTAAAAACCCTGATGACAAAATACAAACAATTAGCCGGGCGAGGTGGCGGGTGCCTGTAGTCCCAGCTACTCGGGAGGCTGAGGCAGGAGAATGGCGTGAACCCGGAAGGGGGAGCTTGCAGTGAGCGGAGATCGCGCCACTGCACTCCAGCCTGGGCGACAGAGCGAGACTCCGTCTCAAAAAAAAAAACAAAAACAAAAAACAAAAAACAACCCTGATGACAGACATGGTCCTAAAAGGGGAGGTGATTCAACTGTCAACAAAAAAGCAAAAGAAACTATATTCAAAACCGCATCCAATGGGACAAAATCTTCAGCTTTCTTTCAGCCCGATCCCCCACTAGTTTCAGGGAGACAGCAGCCATTGCCATTATGGCTAGGATAGAGCTATTTTGATGGAAGACCTGACACACTGGAGATGCCAACAAAAAGGAGAGAAAGCAACATAGCTACTCAGAGTGAAAAGTTCCATATTGAAAGACTCTGGCGTTGGGGTGAATCATGCCATTCACCCACAGCCCTACTGCTTCACCACCAAGTTTAATCAGACTTGTTCCAGCAAATGACCTACCCACACCCTCAGGCCTCAAGTTCAGGAAAGGCAAGAGGTCTGACCTAGGTTGGAGTAACCCAAAAGGGTTAATATGGGCTCTGCCTGAGGTAACTGGGGCAGGGTTGGGGACTGGAGGTGTCAGTATCCATGTCAGAGAAATTCTAAGTCCCAAATTTGGTAGGTTTTTAATCTCAGGGGTCAGTCCAAACTTAGGCCAACTTTCTTTTGGTTTGAAATAGCAGCAGGCTGAGGCCAGGCATGGTGGCTCACGCCTGTAATCCCAGCACTTTGGGAGGCTAAGGCAGGCGGATCACAAGGTCAAGAGATCGAGACCATCCTGGCCAACATGGTGAAACCCCGTCTCTACTAAAAATACAAAAATTAGCTGGGCGTGGTCGCGCACCTGTATTCCCAGCTACTCGGGAGGCTGAGGCAGGAGAATCGCTTCAACCCAGGAGGCAGAGGTTGCAGTGAGCCGAGATCATGCCACTGCACTCCAGCCTGGGCGACAGAGCGAGACTCCATCTCTCCGTCTCAAAAAAAAAAAAAAAAAAAGAAAAAGAAAAAAGAAATAGCAGCAGGCTGCTTGAATGGCTACTCACTAACAGTACTCATGCTCTTATTCTATACTAAATTCAATGATACAGGAATTTTGGCTCACCATTTCTCTGTAATTGAATTTCCACAGTTACCCCTAAGTTGGCCCCACAGCAGAAGAAAAATATTTCAAAATAATCATCATAAGAAAAAAAATTAATTTCAATGAGAGGAATAAAATTATTCCTCTCCTGTATGCAAACCAAAAAAAAAAAAAAAATTTCCTTCCTTTCCCGCTACACCATCCAAAGATGTATCTGAATCAGTGGTCTTTTGAGAGCCAACAATAACTCCCAATTGTTAAGGAACTAGAATTCTACTAGAATAAATCATTTTCCTAACAATGCCATGCAAGAACTGGAAACTATTTGTTGCACTCTTTAGTTGTCTTAATAGGACATCATTAAAATTCCCTTTTCCATTCACTACTTGAGATGCAAAGCCAGGGAAATGGTCCACTACATGTGGGTAAAGACACTCTAATTAGTGTTATTGTAACCCGGTTTCCTGCCCGTGGATATGCTAAATCATGTGAACTGCATGAATAGCGAAATACAGTGGCAAGTGTTTCAGATCTGCCTGCTGTGCTGAATCTATATTCTGCCTCTAATTAGAGCTACAAAGATTTCCTATATACAAGTCCACATTTCTAACTCTCCACCCGTTATTGACTCTTCCTTGAAGCCACCTCACCCCACAGTCTTCTTGGCAATACTCACTCCTATGTATGTTTTTTATTCCCTGGAACACAATCCATTTCCCCTGGCCAGGAATTCTCACTGACGATACCTGGAGAGCAGAGTTATTCTCAGACAACAGCTTGCCCAGTGCCAGGCTTCATTTGTCTTTCCTTATGGGTCATTTATCACAGGAAGGTGGCCTGTTGAGGTAAATCTCGATTGAAAGCCTGTATATTCTCCTGTGTGCAACCTGATTCCGGCACTGAGCAAAGGAAATTACTTTGCACCCTGCATATAGGGTGCACCAGTACAGAAATGAAAACGTCTCACCAGCTGGCAATAACACATGCCCTATCACTGTCTTTGGAAGACAGTCTTGAGTTCTTAGAGAAGAGTAATCACGTGGTATGGTGATTTACATATGCTACCTGAGATTTCCCCCATTCCAAAGGCTTTAACTACCTTAACATCAGAATCCAATGTCAGAGGTCAGGTTCCTAAACTTAGGCATGTTCCTACCTTCATTTCCTCACCCTTTCCCACCTTCTCTCCACCCTGTTGAACTTGACATTACAGGTAGAATCCATTTATAAACAACTCAGGTACATTTATTCTTCATTCAGTAAACATCTGTAGGTTGCTGGTATGCACTAGGCACAATAGTAATAAGCAAATCCAAATCATTGAAGGAAAGTAGAATTCTGATTCTGAAGAATTATACATCACACTAATACAAGCATTCATTATTGATTTTCAATTTTTAGCGTCAATCTATACACAAAACTTAAACTCGATAAAAATATACAGGGTAGCATGTAAATGTTAGCAAACATGACAATGTGAAAACACAGATGACACGGTCTGGGAAGGGGAAGGCAGGAATCATTGTTCATAGGAAGGGTTGGGGAATGAAGAAACAATTTCTAGGGTCAATGGAAGAATACAAAAAGGTATAAATAAATTAAACCTATGAAGCTAATTATAGCAGACATGATTTGTGCCTGTCCTATTGCTGCCTCTCCTTCTCCCTCCCTTCCTACTGCTTTTTGTTGTTGTTGTCGTGAGCAGAGGCCATATTTTACTCATGTGTCCACATTATTCTTTGGGATTGGGTCAGAGCTCAGACGGATTGAGGTAAATCATGATTTTGTAGATTATGGTAATGGCACACCCCTTGTCAGTCATGAATAGTGTGTATATGGCTGGTTTTAGTCGGAGACATGAGGAGGAATCTGCACTGGGCTTCCAGGAGTACTGTAAAGGAAGAAACAGACTCTCATATTCTTCTAGACATTATCTGAATTAATTAATCTTATAGCTGACTTATCTTGGGAAATGTTATTGTGAGAAAAATACATTTTCCTTACTGCTTCAATATTGAAATTGATTTTCAGTTACTAGCAGTGAATGTACCTTTACATAAGATAAACTACTGAGGAATTAAAAATGATGATTTAACTATACTGGAAGGAAGGAGAAAAGATGGGGGAGGAAATCCAAGTGAAGAAAACTTTCATGTAAATAGTAGAAAGTCAGTAGATAATAGATATATAACGATTTTTTTTAAAGGGAATGGAGTAGTGGTATAATACTATTTAGAGAGATGGAAGTAGACATCAAAATAAACAGGAGTTAAAAATGGGACCAGAGTTGAGGAGGGGAGCAGTGGGTAAACGTTGCTTTCCATTATTAAGTCCTTTTGCACTATTTTCTTTTTAAACTATGTGCATGTATTATTTTGATAAAAGTTTTAAAATTGACATAAAAAAGAAAATGAATTTAAAATCACAAATTAATTTCCTCTTCTGGAGGCACTAGAAAGAAAGAAAATAGGAATTTTTCTCTGAGACAAATCAGCAAGTTAATAGAAGTGCTTTTAACCCAGGAAGAGTTCCAAGGGCTCCAGTGCTTTTCCTTGTGCTATTAGTGCAGTAGTATTCTCTTTGTGCAGATGTGGATTAGGCTTTTGGCAGTGAAAGTGTTTGAAACAGGAAGAGATAAAGGAGCTTGGAAGGCAAATAAAGAGAAAAATCCCCTAGCTACAGTCTAATCCGTTTTCCTTTCCCCATCCAAATAATGCAAATGACACAGATTCTCAGATTCCATTTTGTGACTGTCTGCCTGTTTGTTTTAGAGATGGGGGTCTCACTATGTTGCCCAGTCTGCAGGGCAGTGGCTATTCACAGGTGCAATCCCACTACTGATCAACACGGCAGTTTTGACCTGCTCCATTTCTGACCTGGGCTGGCTCACCCCTCCTCAAGCAACCTGGTGATCCCCTGATTTGGGAGGTTACTACATTGTGGCCAGACATAGTGTGGACACTCTATCAGCATAGCACACTACAGCCCAAAACTGCTGGACCCAGGCAATCCTCCCACCTCAGCCTCCTGAATAGTTGTGACTATACACGTGCACCACAGCGTCCAGCTCCATTTTGTTAAAACAGTATTATATGAATTAGATAACTCAGCATGCTGGATTTCTCTCACTAAAGTAACTCACCAATTTTCTCCAAGCTAATTTCACTCTTAGAAGTACAACAGAAAATTGTCTTGGTTATCTTGACAGTGTCCTCAGGGATATGAACACAGATCACCCTTCAAAGTGGATCTCCCACACTTCTTTGATGTTGTTAACTAAAAGGTACTAATGCCCTAACTTGAGCGACCAGCACTGCTTTAAATCAGCCAGACATTCCTCTCCAATAAATTCCAAAGCCTCCAAAGCTACAATTGTGTTCTCAGGAGAACAGAGTTACTAAAACAAGTTCTAGGAAGAGGATGATCCTATAACTTCCAAAGTCCAAGAGAAATAAACATTTAACTTCCAACTTTATTCACTTAGTGATGTCCCATTGAACCCACTGGTCAACAGGCCATTTGCTTTAAGTTGTTTTTCAGTAATGTAAGCCATACATATTGGTTTAAAGTCAGTTAAAATAAATCCTAACCTGAATCTAGTGAAGTCTTCTTTAACCTACTACAATATTAAATATATCTTTATCTAGCCATACATATTTCTATTAATATGTCCTTCAGAAAAACATACAATGTTGTACATTGCAGCATCTTTTCTTGAGGCAAAACTTAAAACAGAATCTGGAAACAATCTGAAAGTCAAATAGCAGGAGACTAATTGAATAAATAATGATTAATCACTTTGTGGAATATCATGCAGCTATAAAATCAAAAACAAACTAGATAGAATTCCATGAATTGACAGAGAAAGTCGTTCATGATACATTGTTATATATTTAAAAAGCAAGTTGCAGAAATATGCACCCAATTTCATTCTATTTTTCTAAGAAAAGATAAGGTATGTATTCTTTTTTCATATAACTGAGGAAAGGTATGAAAGGGTATATGACAAACTTTTAATGATGATCATCTTAGTGCATGGAATTAGAGCACAGTAGAGTTTTACTTTGTATACTAGTGAATATTTTGAATTACCATATCAACCATGCATTATTTTGCATCAAGGGAAAAAATAAAATTCGTCTGTTGGGAATGTGAGAAAGTTATCAAATCCTTCTTTCCAAGATACTCCTAATATCACAATTTAATAAAAATATATCCAGTTTTTTCAATATCTTCAGTACATAAAGATTTTACAAACTTCTATAATTTTGTCATAATACTAGTTTTGTTTATCAAAAGGCTAAGACGTATAATATAGTAGGTAATTCACATACAGTTACTTATCTACTCCTCTACTAACAGCACAGGCTCTATTAGGTCCATTTTACAGACAAGAAAACAAAATAACTTAAACAAGATCACATAATTCTAGAAGGTAGCCTAGCCAAGATAATAGATAGACTGGAAAGCAGACCTAACTAGAAAGCCAATGTTCTTCCTAACACTATACTAGATCTATTAGGCACATACATCTAAGTTAAATCATTCACTTCATTTCAAATTCATTTGTAAATGAAAATAGCATTACTATGGGGATCTAAAAAACCTACCTTTTAGAGTTGATTTAAAAGGATCAAAGTGTTTAAAAAGGATCAAAGGAGCTTTCCCAGTCTTCAACAAATCCCTCTTCTTCCACTCATCACACTCGTTTCCTAAAGAAAACTGTCCTTCATGAGCCACCATGTCTTCTGGTACTCAAAGTCATACTCTTCCTGCCTTACATTCTCCTTCAATCTGTTTTACTTTTTTTGAGACGGAGTCTCGCTCTGTCACCCAGGGTGGAGTGCAGTGGGGCGATCTCAGCTCACTGTAACCTCAGCCTCCCGGGTTCAAGGGATTCTCCTGCCTCAGCCTCCTGTGTAACTGGGATTACAGGCATATGCCACCACACCCAGCCAATTTTTATATTTTTAGTAGACATAGGGTTTTGTCATGTTGGCCAGGATGGTCCTGACCCTCCCAAAGTGCTGGGATTATACGTGTGAGCCACTGCGTCTGGCCTACATTCAATCTATTTTTCAAAAATTACCTCAGTGAAGTCTCTCCAAATTCTCTAGGTTTCTCTAGACTTCATACCTGATCAGGGATCTTCAATATTGAAGATTACCTCACGACTTCTAAAAGCTAAGATTGTATTCATATATCAGAATATCCTGCAGGTGTAGTGTTATGTTTTGTACATTAACAAAATAAAAAGTATTGCAGACTCACAGTCATTTAACTCTAATCTTTTTCAGTTCTACTTGCATATGGTTTGTCATTCCTGGCCTTGAATTTGTAATATTTGTTAGCAACTCTATTAGGGGGACAGTGGCCAACCATTTTTACAGGGAAATGCTCATTACAGCAAAAGATGAAAACTCAGTGGGGTTTAGAAAATGCAAAGCATAGTAAATAAGAAATGGGAAAATACACTAGGCGCCAGAGAGGAGGTAGCTCTGTCCCCTATTGTGTACCCTGAGACATGACTGATTTTATTACTGATGCTGTATTCCTACACAGTTTCAGGGACCAGAAATGCTTTTCATCCCATCTCTGGCTGGTCCAAAGATCATACTCCCCAGGGACCTAGCACCTCATAATAATGATTCATTATTTATTCTAGCCCCAGGACATTTCAAATGAGTGTTTCAAACCACTGCTGGTTATTATATTGGATTTAACTTTACTGATGCATTTATTGACACCACAGGATCCACTGAAATGCAGTGGTCTCCATAGCTCTTTGAAAGCTGCATCTTTATTTGATTTTCTTTCTCGAATCCTGAAACCTAGCACAAGAATCTTTCTGTGATAATTAATCAAAATAAACATATTTGTTGAATTAATTAATAAATGAATATTTAAACAAACTAGCAGAGTAAAATCTAATGACTTTCGAGTTTTAAAGAATTAATTATTTTTCTTAATGAGCATACCAAACGTTTTCCAAGCCCATGCCAAAATAGCCATGAAAGTAGGAGTGGCATCTGGTGTTACCTGGCATACTGAAGAACTCAATAGTTGCTGAGACAATGAATGACAAGCTAGATTACCAAAACAAGTTATCTTATTATTTTTCCTGATATCATACAAGTGCTATGGAGTAGAAGTTGGAAACATGTCTGCTCCTTTTTTATCTACCTTTAACCTTTCTGCCTGGGGTCATTGCTACCTGAGTTACAGTGTCTATATATCCTACAAATAGAAAGAGACATAGGTCATCAGAGAGAAAATTCAGAAGGGTGCTTCCAAGTCATTTCCAGAAAACCAGCCTTCAGGATCAACAGAAGAAAAGAAAACAAAATAACACACCCCACCCCCAACCCTACCCCATATCTCCCTAAAGCACAGATACTGCTGATTGGAAAGGGTGCTTTAAACCCTGGAGAGAAACCTCGTCTGGAGTCTACTACAAGTAAATCTTCACAGTTGCATTTGCTTGAGCCCATAAGAAAGGACGTAGAGGAGTGAAAAGAAGAGGCTGTTAGTGTAAATGGTCAACCACATGCAGTCATGTGCCACATAACATTTTGATCAATGACAGATCATATTAATGATACTGGTCTCATAGGATTATAATACCATATTTTTACTACACTATATCATGTTTGGACACACAAATACTTACTGTTGTGTTACATTTGCTTACAGGATTGAATACAGTCACATGCTATACAGGTTTGTAGCCTAGGAACAAAAGGCCATACCATAGAGCGTAGGTGTGTAGTAGGCTATACCATCTAAGTTTGTGTCAGTACACTCTGATGTTCGCACAGTGGTAACACCTAACAACGCATTTCTCAGAATGTGTCCCCTTTGTTAAGAAACACGACTGTACTTCCCTTGGAAAATCCTTGGATTGGAATATGACTCAAATAATACAATAAAGCAACTGAATTATGAGATTTAAAAGCTACTGGTATTAACTGGTTTGGCAACTTTCTTACTCTGATCTACAAGAATTTGCTTATGGAATTTCAAGGAGGCACACATGAACCTATCTTTCCTAAGAGCACCAAATGCACTAATGGTGGCTAAGTCACAAGCCTATGTATACGGAGAGACCTAGGAGGGAGGGCACAGGTCTTGGCGGAGGGGTGAAGGGTACTGGTATTTATTTACTTTTCATGGCCATACTGTTGCCATAGAGATCTAAGTAACTCCCACATGTAAAACCCTTCAGTGGCTCCCCATTGCCCTGAAGATTACTCCCCTCCCTTAACATGTTTACCCTCTTTCAGGATCTGGCACAAAACTTCTCTATCTGGGATTTAATCAAATTAAACTTGTTGCTATTACTCATTTTAACTATGAGAAGAGGTAATAATAATTGCCAGAAAAAACTAATAGGCCGGGCACAGTGGCTCACGCTGTAATCCCAGCACTTTGGGAGGCCGAGGTGGGCGGATCACCTGAGGTCAGGAGTCCAAGACCAGCCTGGTCAACATGGTGAAACTAAAAATACAAAAATAAGCTGGGCGTGGTGGTGCATGCCTATAATCCAGCTACTCCGGAGGCTGAGGTGGGAGAATCGCTTGAAACCAGGAAGCAGAGGTTGCAGTGAGCCAAGATCGTGCCATTGCACTCTGGCCTGGACAACAAGAGTGAAATTCTGTCTAAAACAAACAAACAAACAAAACTAATAGATTATATAAGTTTTTGTATCCAGACGAGCTAAGCGAGTGCTTAAAAACAGTAGATGCATAATGACTAAATTAATGAATGAATAAATAAAAGAACAAACAAATGAGACATTTTTCTTATGTGATTCTGTCCAGTTGTTTTGATACAAAATTTGCTAGTTTATATTCACAGGAGGAAAAAATTTTAAATATATCTACATATGCTAATATTCACAGGAATAAAAAATATCTATCTATCCATCTATCCATCTGAAAGCCCAACAGAATCAGGCATTTTAGATATGGTTGTTATCTTCAGTGGGGATTGCTGAACCCAAGAAAGCAAGGGATTTACTTGTGTTTACCTTTTCATCCTCAAGTCTAATTTTTTTTAATCATTCAACAAGCCAAACGTCCCTGAAGCCAACTAAGCAAACCATATGATTGAAAATAAAATTGTAACCTGGTCATCTACTGACTAGGGAATTAATCAGGACCCCAACTCACTTCCTTAGTACCATTTTAGTCTGAAAAAAGAAAACAACTAAAGAAATCATGGCCAGGCACGGTGGCTTATGCCTGTAATCCCAGCACTTTGGGAGGCCGAGACAGGCAAATCACCTGAGGTCAGGAGTTCAAAGCTAGCCTGGCCAACATGGCAAAACTCCATCTCTACTAGAAATACAAAAATTAGCCAGGTACGGTGGTGGGCACCTGTAATCCCAGCTACTTGGGAGGCTGAGGCAGGAGAATCGCTTGAACCCGGGAGGCAGAGGTTGCAGTGAGCCGAGATCGTGCCATTGCACTTCAGCCTGAGTGACAGAGTAAGACTCTGTTTAAAAAATAAAATAATAAAAAAAAAGAGATAAAAAATATCTGGTATTAATGTATCACCCAGGCCAAAAATTGCAGACCACTGAGTATCAGAAAACAAACTGTCATCTAAAAATGTCTCCTGAATAGATATCACTAGTTTAAAAAGTATTAATGCAGTTTTCTAATTACATTAATGAAGTAGTTTAGAACAGAATGACTAATTCCTTTGCACAAATACGAAGAGACCTCTAGAGAATTACTTTGCCATAGAATCCCCCTTTCTCCCCAATGCTACCAGCAGCCTTAATAATAGTACCACCATCTACTACTCATTGCTCAGATCAAAAACCTAGTAGTCATCCTGGGTTCTTCTCTTTCACATCCAATCCATTTATAAGTCTTGAGAGCCCTGGCTACAAGAAATGTCTCTAAACTGACCATTTCTCACCTTCATTGTTACCACCCTTGTTTAAAGCAATTAACAGGTCTCCTTGACATCACATTTGCCATCACATTGGCAAGTCATTGACAACCCATTTGGCCATCTTCTTCACAGCAGACAAATTAATTTTTTCTAATTACATCAGACCTCATCCCTTTTCTGCATAAAACACTCAATGACTCTTCATTGCAACATGAATAAACTCCAAGCTCCCTACCATGGCCAAAAACGCCTTCAGTGACGCAGTCTCTGCCTTCCTCTTTAGCCTCATCTCCCTGACCATTCTCCCTTGTTCACCCCATCCCAATCTACTGGTCTTGTTTCTATCAGACATGCTGAGCTCAATCTCTTTCCCCTCAAAATTGTCAAATGATTGCCTTTTCCCCAACATTCACACTTTAATTCAGATATCATTCTTCTGAGAGATCTTTTTTTTTTTTTTTGATATGGGAGTTTTGCTCTGTCACCCAGGCTGGAGTGCAGTGGTGCGATCTCAGTTCACTGCAACCTCCACCCCTTGGGTTCAAGCCATTCTCTGCCTCAGCCTCCCAAGTGGCTGGGATTACAGGTGCCCACCATCACACCCAGCTAATTTTTTGTATGTTTAGTAGAGACAGGGTTTCACTATCTTGGCCAGGCTTATCTTGAACTCCTGACCTCGTGATCCATGCGCCTCAGCCTCCCAAAGTGCTGGGATTACAGGTGTGAGCCACCGCACCCAGCCTCTTCTGGGAGATCTTTCTTAACCAATTTAGTCAGTCTGTAATGCAACACTTTATCTTTTCATGGCTGGACTTATCATTTGTCTCCTCCCACTAAAGGGGAAGCTACTTATGGGCAAGGGGTCATCTGTGTTGTCCTTTTCCCTGTCCTGTGAACAGAACAGTTCCTAGCACAAAGTATGCATTAGTAAATACTTGCCAACTAACCCAGTACCACCATAAAAGGATATTCTTCTCCAAAGAAGCCTCACGTTCAGAATTAACACACCTGGAAGCTCCATTTTGAAAAACAAACATTTTATCTCTTTGAAAGGAATATTCCAGACCACTGTGTGATAAGATTTGCATCCCTAAGTAAAGAAATGACTTGTCATGGGCAGACACCATAGGTAGTTCATCTTTCATTCTCACTGGATTAAGATGTAAAAGTCTGATTTCAACATCCTGAGACCTTCAAGCTAAACTTGATGAATTATTTCCCTTCTCTGGTCAATGGATAAACAGAAACTTCTTGTCAATTCTCACTATAATTTACTGAATCTTACATCTTTGGAAATCTGTTTGCTCCATCTCAGTGCAGTTACAGCTCCACTCTGTGGAAAAACACGAAAGATAGGCAATACAATGTAGGTATGTTACCTAAGTGATCAGTGAGAAAATTTGGGAAACTATGTATAAGAGATTATAATCTGTAAAAACCTATGCACAAAATGTCAGAATGATAAAGAATATTTTATTCTTATCTAGACTGGATATGGTACTTCTAAAAATTAATTACGTATCAGGGCCCAATAAATATTTGATTATTTACATGCTGTCTTTCCCATCTTCCCGCCTCTTATTTCCATAGCACACTTGAAGCTGTTCAGCAATTTTCGCTTTTAACTATTGCATCTCTGTCAGTAAATACTCTGACATGTATAAAAATCACAAATACAAAACACAAAATTCATTCTAGTCAGATCCAGAAATGAGACAATTTAAAGCAAATAATTCCCTATATGTAAATACATAGAGATGCAGCCATGGAAACCAGCAGAGGCAGCACTCTCTTTTCTGAAAAGAAAAGACATATTTTTCACTGACTTGCATCCCTTGACCTTTGCCTAGGAAAAAAGATCCTTCATAAAATTGTCAATAGTTATGAGTGACACTAAATCAAGACCTAATCAATGTCCAACTGGCTCAGTTCCCAGGAGATCAGGTGCGGAAATAAGTTAATCTCTTCCCAAAAGGCTCAGAAATATTTTTAACATTTCTTAGGATTTAATACATTGCAATTTTGGGTCCTCGAGGCACCAAAGCATAGTCTGATTTCTAGTAACACAGCAACACCCAAACAAACAGCTACACAGTTTCTACTGGTTTACTGTTTAAGACTTTAAAACCATTTCAGGCCCAGTTTCAACATATGATTGATGGAAATAGGATAATTCTTTCCCTCCCTAGCCTCAGTTGGTAGAATTTGAGCTCCACTATATACTACTGGGTCTTTCATTGGACTAACTCATTAGAAGGCTTCAACTGTTAATGAAATTAGAAACTAGGCAAAGTTTGTCTTTGGTGACTCAAGAAAGATAAACCCTCATCTCCACTCTCCCCCATGCTCCTGTTGCTCTTTAGCTCTCAAGTTCTTTTCCTATCAAAACATCCTCTGTGCAAGAAATCAAAACTCCTTAGCATTAAAATAAATGTTTGCTAGAAGCTTCAAGGATGACCTTTCTCAAGGAGCTAAGGAAACAAACAGGAATCAGGGCTCTGAATTATCGTATGTTTTCCAGAATAAGAGAACAGGTAGGGAGATGACTGGGGAGTTTTCCCTGAACCTGTAAAATTGTACCACACAGCAGCTGCCTGCTTTGGCTACACTGTGGTTGTCAATTCAGTTAAAAACTTCAAAACCAGACTCTTCTCTCAAGTTGTTCATATTTCAGACAAGTAAACAATTAATTTTCATTTATGAAATAATTGCAAGGATATTTAAAGGCCAGAATTAGTACAAAAAAGGTTACGTTTTACAGAGGAGGCAATGATTGAGTTTGGTTTTCAAGAATGAATAAGAATTTGTCAGTGGTTGAGGTTAAAGGACATTTTAAGCAATGGGATCAAAATGAGCAAGGTAAGGTGAACTGAAAAGCATTATATTAGTAGCATGGACTCTAATTCACCCTCTTCCCCCTCTAGAAGATTCTGACCTTAAATATTATGAACTCTGCTTACAACTATCAGTGCTCAGTTTTAGGACACAAATATGTATTGAGAATATTATTGATGGATATTCACTGTGTGGAATACAGTGACGAACAAGGTACAGCCCAACCCCAAAGCAGTTTACAATACAATGAATGGGTTTAGACAGAAATGTATGCAAATAACATAAGATCACTCAAAATGAAATTCAGGATATCCCCCAATCTGGCCATAGTTCCCTGTATGGCTGCCAGCAGCTGCTTAGACCAGCCTTTACTCAGCTAACAGTATGCAGGCCTGTTAGAATAAGGAGAGCTCTGCTCCAAGTGTTGACAAATGTCCCTCCCACTGTAGCTAGATCAGCCTGCCTGATCATCCATGATGAAAGTTTGAGCTCACCAGGAAGCCTTGACTCCTTTGGCCAGATCTCCAGCTGATTGTTTTGGACAATTATGAATTGGGTAAATATTTTCTTAAGGCGGAAATGTTAACAGTTTGGGTAAATGCTCTCCAAAGCTTCAGGTACGGAGTCAACCACACTTTTCCTTTAGAAAGTCTCATCCTCTTGCTTTTAACCTTTTAAAGTAGTATGGCAAGATTGGAATTCTCTGCTGCTTTTCTTTTTGCCTTTTTTATTTTCTTGAGTGCAGAAGCATGGAGGACCCATGTTAAGAGGTCCTTCCCTCTTGAGAAAGCATCTGAAGTCCAATCATCTGCCTTGAGATTCCCACTTATGGAATGATAGGAGCCCCTCATGTAAAATGAATGCAGTAACAAAAGATGAAAGCAATCTCAGTAAACACTGAGATCTCATTATATGAAAAAAAAAAAAAAGTGAATGGGGTATTCTCTAGTTCAGAATCACAGAAGCATAGACTCAAAAAGACCTCAGAGGCCATTTCATCTAATTTCTCATTTTATGATTTCGGGAATTCATTTTCATTCATTGACTTATTCAAAACTCGAAATGATTCATCCTAGGTCAGCATTCATCTTACTGACTCTCAAAGTATAATCCCAGCAGCATTAACATCACCTGGGGCTTCCTAAAAACAAAAATTCTTTTTCATTTTATTTACTCATTTATTTATGAGACAAAGTCTCACTTTGTTGTGCAGGCTGGTTTCAAACTCCTGGCTTCAAGTGACCCTCCCACCTCAGCCTCGCAAAGTGTTGGGATTACAGGCATAAGCCACTGTGCCCAGCCAAAAAAACTTAAAATTCTTGAGTCCCGTCCCAGATCTACTGCATTGGAAGCTGCGGCAGTAGGGCCCAGCATCTGTATTTTAACAAATCCTTCAATTTATTATAGTGCATGTAGAAGTTCGAGAATTACTTCCCTATACACTATAAGTGAAATGTATTAGTCAGGGCTATATAGTTTAACTGGTTTAAGCAAAAAAGGGAATCTGTGCTCTATGCAACTATTAAGTTCAGGGAATAATAGTTTCTCCAGAATATCTGTGAAAAACACTACATTTTTGCAATGACTCCCCATTTCCTTCCCCACCAACTACATACTCCTCTGTTACAGTTGTACATAATCTTGCTCCCAAGTTGCCTAACTTGATTTTCCACTGCTCTTCAACAGGCATCTCAGCTAGACTTTGTGGTCTCCTCTCCATGCCTTGACAATGCCATGTCCATTTCCCTCATTCTCATTTCATCCATGAGGTTCCCCTTGACCACAACACTTTCCATTCCCTCCACCTATCAAAAATCCTGCCCAGACATTAAGATTTAAGCTCACATTCCACTACTTACATAAAAAATCCTTTGTCTGCTCCAACCCTTTCTTATAACTGTCTTATTAACTCTCACAACATTTAGTCTCTGACTCAAACAATGTAGCTGTTAATTACGTTTCTGTCTTAGGGACTGTTTTGTTGTAAAAGAACCCATCTGTGTTAGCTTAAATAAATGCAGATAGTGGTAAGGATTCGGATGGATTTCCCATAATCCAACTGCAGGATGATGAGCTAAACCTCAACAGGTTTGAAAGTCTTAAGTATTAGATAAGAGCACTTACTCCTCATGTTGCAATATGAGTAGACATATACTGGCCTGTCGCCTTAACCCTCAATCAATATTAATTATCTGACTGGTGAGTTTGAAGGAAGAAACTACACATGCGTTGTGCAGCCCTTTCCTTTCTTCTTCTTGGGGATCTTCTGTATGGGGCATTCAAGGGCAGGCCCCACAGCTGGGAAAAACCATGGTGGGACAGTGGGTAGCACTGCAGTTTTCCAGGTCTACCTGTGATTAAGTAGATAAGTTTATTTCTGCAGTGAAGTTGACAAGCCCCTTGATACTGCAAGATTAAAGTTGTCTTCCTGGCCAGGCGTGGTGGCTCACGCTTGTAATCCCAGCACTTTGGGAGGCCAAGGCAGGCAGATCACGAGGTCAAGAGATCGAGACCATCTTAGCCAACATGGTGAAACCCCATCTCTACTAAAAATACAAAAATTATCTGGGCGTGGTGGCACGTGCCTGTAGGCTCAGCTACTCAGGAGGCTGAGGCAGGAGAATGGCTTGAACCCACAAGGCAGAGGTTGCAGTGAGCTGAGATTGGGCCACTTCACTCCACCCTGGTGACAGAGTGAGACTCCGTCTCAAAAAAAAAAAAAAGTTGTCCTCCAAACGGCTTAAACAGCAATAAACACTTTTATTTCCATGTGCCTGACTTAATTATCTGTCCCTCAGTTGGTTTGGAACTCAGGAGATGAAAAAGGGGGTGTTATCAATGGTCACACTAAAATTTAGGTAATAGGCAGTGATCCTTTCTCTATCTGGAGCTGCATATTTAGGATTTCTGCTGTAATCCACTCCAATTCATCTCACTCTGAAAACTAACTTCTTTTTAACTGGATCTTCTGGTTCCTCACTAACCTGGGCTTTTATATGGAACTAGTGTCATTATTAGTGACAGAGACTACTAATTTTCACCAAAATTTAATCTCCTCTGCTTCTTTAGTAACAGAACACCCAAAGAGGTATTGAATGGTGGCCCAGAATAAAGAATACATTTCTCACCTAGGTGTTACCGTTTGTTAAAAGTTCTCACCAATGAGATTTAAGTGGAAGAGCTGTGCACACTTCCCAGAAGATATCCTAAAAAGGGAAGGAGTTTGATATTTTCTTCACATTTCTTCCATTCCATTGATTGAAATGCAATTCTAATGTCTGGAGTGAGGGCAGCCATTTTGGACCATGAGAGAGAAGCAGAGTTGTGCTAGATCTGGCTTATAGGAGCTTAGGAGAGCAGATGGTTAAACAATGAGGAATTCTGCAAGCTGGCTGTTAAACCATTGTAGCTTGAAATTGGCCATGGTGGGAGTATTTCTACCATGAAAATCAGGCAAATGCTACAACTTATGCCATTTTTCCCCCCAGAGGGCCAGTTTACCAGCCTACCACTGGATAAAAGCCACATGTTGAAAATGGTAGAGCAATAAGACAGAAGGGGTCTGAGTCCCTGATGATCATGAAATGGCTAGCCAGATGAGCCTTCAGGACTGCCTATATTTACATGAGAGAAAAATAAGTTTCTATCTTGCTTGGGCATTGTAATTTTTGCTTTCTGCCCCTCAAAGCCAAATTTAATTGTAACTAAAGCCCATTTGAGGCACTAGACCCAACTCAGCACTATCTAAATACAGTTTTGGGGTCATTAAGGAAACTGAGAACGAAAATGTAACTAGTTCAGTTTAGGTCAGGTATTCACATTCCTGGTGCAATCTGTGGGACCAGAGATGTGGGTTCCATGGTACAAACCTGGCCACCTAAACCTATCCTTTCAGCAGGGACTATTGATTCACATCTGAAAAAGAAGACATGGGCTGACAGACATCCCAAAATAGTTTACTATGCTACCATTTACTATATTAGCACATATTAAATACCATTTGCCATATTAGCACATAGTAAATGGTAGTATAGCACATAGTTTTTCTTTTCCTTTTTTTTTTCTTTTTTTTGAGATGGAGTTTCAGTTTATTGCCTAGGCTGGAGTGCAGTGGCGTGATCTTAGCTTACTGCAACCTCTGCCTCCTGGGTTCAAGTAATTCTCCTGCCTCAGCCTTCCGAGTAGCTGGGATTACAAGCATCCACCACCATGCCTGACTAATTTTATATTTTTATTAGTAAAGGGGTTTTACCATGTCGGTCAGGCTGGTCTCAAACTCCTGACCTCAGGTGAGCCACCCATTTCGGCCTCCCAAAGTGTTGGGATTACAGGCATGAGTCACCACGCCCAGCCCTTATCTAATATCATTCTATGTAGTATCTATTCCTTTTAAGCCTATTTGTCTGAATTATTTTCCAAAAACATTTTATAAATCATTGTTCATATGCATTTTTCCTTTAATTACTAGATAGAGATTTTCTGTTTTGCCATGAGTGCAGTAGACTGTTTTATACTCTGTCAGTCACTGAGCACTCTACTATGCTGTCCTAAGTATCTTGTTTATTCCAATATGGTCTCTCTCCATTTATTTTATGTTCTAGCCAACCATTTTGACCAATAATGCCTGACAAAAGCTATTCAAATGATGGTGCTGTACCTGCTTAAAGGAACAAGAAAGAGAACCACAGGAGACCTTCAAATACCTGTTTTACTGCAGCTCTAAGCACCTTCAAGGAAACAGAGGATAAAGTTCCTTAGGGAATAAGAGACTTGTAAAGATCTTTTGACTATAGGAAAACCCTCATAAACATGACTGCATCCAAGGAGGATTGACCAACAATCATGTGAATATGGAGCTAGAGGAAGACATAGATAGAGGCATATCAGACTTTAGGGGATCTGAAAACACTGGAAAAACTACTGTCACTGTAGTTTTTCAGTGGAAATGCATTTCCACTGGACTTTGCTATCATGACCTTTTATACTGCTGATTCACTTAGGGCACCCAAATTCAACGACACAATGCAGCACTCAAATGCATCTACTTAAAGTGGATGTGCGTGTGTGTGTGCAAGTGTGTGTGTATTTCATATCTGAGTTGATATATTATTGTTAATCAGATTATAAACTCCTGGAGGACCTTGAGAGAAATAAATAAATAAGACAAGATCCTTAACCTATTAAATAAAAGAGAAAAATAAAGAGAATACTGCAAAATGGTGTGAAAAGTGCTATGAGAGAGGTAAGCAGAGTGCAGTGTTCATAAAAGTTGACTTTCCAATATCCATTTCACCCCCTATGAACAGTCTAATCCATGCATGAGAATCCTATTCCCTTCACTGGCCATTGGTTTCAGAAGTGAACATCTGATTCAGTCTTGGTTAATGAGACACGGATGGAAGTGGAAAGTTTTCTGAGAAAGTTTTCTCACTCCTAAACTAGAGACACAAAGAAGAGATGCTCCCTCTCCTTCGCTGAACTTTGGACTGGGCTTACTGTAAGGCAGCAGATATTATTTCAGCACATGGAAAAGAAAGCCTGGAAAGAAAAAGGTATCTGAGTAGACAGACTTTAAATGCCATAGGAGGAAGTACCATTCTTCTCATGGCCAGGAGCTAAACCTTTTTAAAAAGGCCTAGACCAACTAGGCCTTTTTGCATGATAACTAATTGCAAAAGTCTTATCCCTACTCCTTACTATGTTATATGGCTAGGACGAAGTCTAAAGCAAGACCACAAGCACAGCACCTTGGCCAGCCCAACTGGCAGTGTCAAGAACAAAAATTCCAATTTTTTTTTTTTCTAAGAGTGAGATTGAGTATTTGATGGTGAGAAAAACAAAATGATTACTAGGAAAATTTTTTTGGGGAAATGTAACTATTCAATGATCCCTTCCCCAAATTCTTCATCCCTCAACTACTCATACAGGAGTTTTGCTTTCTTCAGGTGCACCTCAAGAACCACAGGTTTCTCAAGAGATGGGTATACTAACCAATCTCTGTAATTATTTCTAAATCCTGTCCTTTCAGAGTCTTGTTCTACACTCCACTGGTCATGTGAGGTTCTTAATCCTCACTGTGCATCAAAATCACTAGATCAAAAACAAAACAACAAAAAAGCCCCTAAAACTACAATACCCAGACCAATTGAAACTAGTACGAAGCCAAGGCTAAGAAACACTAACTCATTGTACTGGGGGCTAAACATCAAGAATCGCAGAGGAAGTCCTGGAGCTAAGAATAAAACTCTACTTCACATTCTATGTCTAGAGAAGTTACAGATGTAGGGGACAGACATCCTCATGTAGGCATTAAAGGCAGTTAATACTTCAGAAGACTCACTTCTCTGATTAAAGACTTGGAGAAAACAGAGGTCACGCTGGGCGGGTGGTTCACATCTGTAATTCCATCACTGCCAAGGCAGGCGGATCACTTGAGGTCAGGAGTTCGACACCAGCCTGGCCAACAAGATGAAACCCTTAAAAAAAAAGAAAAGAAAAAGAAAAGAAAAGTCTCTACTTTAAAAAAAAAAGAAAAAGAAAAAGAAAAGAAAAATTAGCTGGGTATGGTGGCACACACCTGTAATCCCAGCTACTCGGGAGGCTGAGGCAGGAGAATCGCTTGAACCTGGGAGGTGGAGGTTTCAGTGAGCCAAGATTATGCCACTGCACTCCAGCTTGGGCGACAAAGTGAAATCCTGTCTCAAGAAAAAAGAAAAAGAAAACAGACATCGTCTCTAGGGAGATGCATTTTGTAGAGAGCTGACTATCCCTTCCACCATCTCTTACTGTTTGGGGCGTTAGAATGTGACCTAGGCATTCCACATGAACTAGAATGTGCTTCCCACCAACACCACTAGGCTAGGGATTGGAGATTGGCTCTGATCTGAAAGTTGTCACATCATTGACCTGACACAGCACCTGATCCTTGGGAGAGCAGAGGGAGGAGAGAGGTGCTGAAGCTGAGAAGTGCCAGAGGACAGACTGCATTGCCACTCTTTGGAACAGCAAGAATAAAGAGTTTCGCACGGCACTGATAACCACCAAGGAAGGTGGTGGGAGGCTTAAGCCTTCATGCTTTCCCATGAAACTGGGTACTATGGTATGAAGATTATTATACCTGAGAGAGGTCTCCACCTGGAGCTTGGTCACAAATATCCTACAGAGTCCACAAGAACCAGCATATATGTCTCAAGAGAGACCATATTCAGACTCCTTCCTATGGATTTAACCAAAGGACAGTCTGTTGGCCAAATAAACAGCCACAATCTGTGGAGAGAAGTGAGGACAAGACAACCTCACTAGAGGCAGGCAGGTAAGAGAAGTCAATGTTAGCTTCAGTTTCAGAGGGTAACCACAGGAAAGGGGACTAGGATGTGAGGGAAGAGACCAAGACCCCCCACTCCACCCTCCAGTATTTAAGATTACTAGACTATTCTGGGGGTAGATAGAAGAGAAAGAAGACTTTTGGATAGAAAATGATTTTTACACTTTTTAAATGAACATTTCTGAATCTTAAGATTCCAATGAGAGCATTTTTAATAAACTGGATGTGACACAAGTTATAGAACTAGGCTGAAACATCATTAAGGAAGCTTACTACCCAGCAGGCAAAGAGTTTTTTAAAAAACACTGTTAGTAGAAATTATGGGGAAAATAAGATCCTTTCATGTTTATACCTTAACATAAGGAAAGATTCTCATGAAATTGGTTAAGCATGGTAATGTCTGCACTCTTTGAATGTGAGTTGAAGTGTTGACTCTCCTAAGTGACACATTTATGTTTCCAAGGTGATTTTCATGGAGACAAAAGGTGGAGAAGGACAGTCCTGTGAAGTGGCTGCAACATTCGAAGGTAACAGTAAGTCTTCATCAAGAGCCAGACAAGCCTCAGAATAACAGGTAAATAAATAATTTAAAGCAGAGGTCTCACATTACCAGACTAAGTCCCAACCAAGCAAATCATGTTCCTTATTTGAAATTCCTCTAAGTGTCACAAAAGTTGTTGTGTTTGTGATGTAGGTTTTGACTGTCCTCATGTTACCAGAAAGGGGTCCTGATCCAGACCCCGAAAGAAGGATATTGGATCTCGCACAAAAAATAATTTGAGGTGAATCCATAAAGTGAAAGCAAGTTTACTAGGAAAGTAAAGGAATACAGGAATGGCTACTCTATAGGCACAGCATCCCCAGGGTTGCTGGTTGCCCACTTTTACGGTTATTTCTTGATTATATGCTAAACAAGAAGTGGATTATTCATTCCCCTTTTTAGACCATATAGGGCAAACTGTCATGGCGCTGATGGGAGTGTAGCAGTGAGGACAACCTGAGGTCCTCATCGTCATCTTGGTTTTGGTTTGGTGGGTTTTAGTCGGCTTCTTTACTGCAACCTGTTTTATCAACAAGGCCTTTATGACCTGTATCTTGTGCCCACCTCTTATCTGATCCTGTGAGTTAGAATTCCTAACTGTCTGGGAATGCAGCCCAGTAGGCCTCAGCCTTATTTTACCTAGCCCCTATTTAAGATGAAGTTGCTCTGGTTCAAACACCTCTGAGTTGAATGAAAAGCATTCAAAAATAACCAAATAAAAAACTTTATGTGGATAAAGAATCAGAAAGACTGTGGCGACAATTCTGAGTCAAACCTTCACCATTTTCCCCTCCTTCCTGTAGTGAAATTAGACTCAGGAGAAGTTCCAGGATTTAACAAACCCAGGAATAATAGTCCATATTTCAACACTGAAAAGTTTTCTTACTCTGTTTACCAACTATGGGGACTATGACTAAAATATTACAAGAAATAACTCATGTCTCAAGACTCAGAGCCAAATTAATTTCACCTATCTATAATTTGCTACACAAACAACCACTTTCCCAGAGGCCTCTGTTCCCATAGGTCAATAAACATGAGATGACTCCACGATGAGACTCCCAGGCTTCAGACAAGTCCATACTCTTAGGTAATTATGATCTAAGGTGGTTTTGAAGCTCCTCTTACACACACACACACACACACACACACCCCAAACCCATCCCTCCTACCCTCTGCACCCCGCCCCATCTCTGGGCCAAAACTTTCTTTCCAGTGGGTCTGAAAAGTACTGCCTGAAATTCTCAGCATTCCTGTCATTCCCTAAGGGCTGAGGCAGCTCTCTAAACATTCTTTCAGGCACCTGAGGAATTGGGCCACCAGCTCTTCTGTGGGGAGCCAACAGGAAATTAAGTATAAAGGGCAGCAAAAGTATTTGGGGAGATGATAATGAGGCATAAAGGAAACATAAAGAAGGGTGGGGGTGCAAGAAAAGAAGTCTGGTCTACCTACACACTTTGCCCTGCAGACGGCTCCACCTCTCAGCACGTGTGATGACTTACCTAGGAATGGAATGTGGGCCGGGGAGGGGAAGCTGGTACAAAGCTGTGGAGGCTGGAAAGGAACCTGGGGCCCTCGTACAAATCCTGAACAGTGACTTTTAGCTGGAATCACTTGCCAGAAGCTTGGGGAAAAAATGTTTTCACTGAGGGGTCTAATTGGATGTCAAAATCCCTCTACAGAAAGCCTGGCTCCTAGAGCTTCCTAGTTGCTGAGCTGGGCTATCCTGGCAAGAATCCTCTCCCTCCTCCTTTCTTTCCCTCTTCCTCCCTTCCTCTTTCCCCTCCTTTTCTCTTTTCCACACACAATCTGACAGTTTATTTGGGACAATTCTTTGGAGAACTGGGATACACCTGCAGTATATTCATTTTTAAGCCACGGACAAACCACTAGAGGGCAATGCCATCACTAATCGCTGAAACTTTCCTGATTTCCTCTGGCTTCAGCATTCAGCACGCCTATCCACACATCCTGTGACAGGATGTTTCTGAACTTTTCCTTTCCTTCAATTCTCATTGTAAATAAACAACCTCGGGGTGAATACATCCAGATGCACATCATAGACATGCAGTATGAATTGCACAGGCCAAAGTTTCTGGTCTATCTGGAACAATCTTGCCTAATATGCACCACAGTTCAGAAACCAGAGCTTAAGCTTGCATTTTTGTCCTGAATTTCTGCCTGAATTTTGGAGTTTCTCTCAAATGCTATCTCTAAGGGCAAAAGGAGCCCTTCAAAGAAATGAAAAGCTAAATAATCCAGCATAGCCCATTTGTACAGGATTTCTGTTTTGTTTCCATATTCAAGTTACAAGTATTTGGTTTGCTTAAATGCAGGGTTGTCCAAATGGTCAAAAGCTATTAGTAGATTAGTCATGTATGCAAACATGGGGAGCAGGAGCAGATGTTTCTATGTGTATAAATGGGGTCCCAATAAATTTGGTCCTAGCCAGGGCATACCAAAGAAAGCAAAGCTACAGCCAGGGGTGGTGGCTGATGTCTGTAATCCCAACACTTTAGGAAGTTAAGGCAGGAGGATCACTTGAGGCTGCGAGTTCAAGGTTAGCCTGGGCAACATAGCAAGACTCCATCTCTACAAAAATAAAAATAAATTAGTCAGGTATGTACTGTCATACAGGTGTGTACCTGTAGTCCCAGCTCCTCAGGAGGCTGGGGTGGGAGGATCCTTTGAGCCCAGGAGTTTGAGGCCGCAGTAGCTATGATCACACCACTGCACTCCAGCCTGGGTGACAGAGCAAGACCCTGCCCGATAAAAAAAAAGCGGGGGGAAGGGAAGGGAAGAGAAAGAGAGAGAGGGAAGGAAGGAAGGAAGGAAAGAAGAAAGGAAGGAAGGGAGGGAGGGAGGGAGGAAGGGGGGAGGGAGGGAGGGAGGAAGGGGGGGAGGGAGGGAAAAGGAAAGGAAAGGAAAAAGGAAAGGAAAGGAAACAAGGCTGATAGAAATCTTTTTTTTTTTTTTTGAGACAGAGTCTAGCTCTGCCGCCCAGGCTGGAGTACAGTGGCCAGATCTCAGCTCACTGCAAGCTCCGCCTCCCGGGTTCACGCCATTCTCCTGCCTCAGCCTCCCGAGTAGCTGGGACTACAGGCGCCCGCCACTGCGCCCGGCTAATTTTTTGTATTTTTAGTAGAGACGGGGTTTCACCGTGTTAGCCAGGATGGTCTTGATCTCCTGACCTCGTGATCCACCCGTCTCGGTCTCCCAAAGTGCTGGGATTACAGGCTTGAGCCACCGCGCCCGGCCCGGCTGCTAGAAATCTTAAGTGCAGTGGCTCATGCCTGTAATCCCAGCACTCTGAGAGGCCGAGACGGGTGGATCACCTGAGGTCAGGGGTTGGAGACCAGCCTGGCCAACATGGTGAAACTCCATCTCTACTAAAAATACAAAAATTAGCCAGGCATGGTGGCGGGAGCATGTAATCCCAGCTACTCGGGAGGCTGAGGCAGGAGAATCGCTTGAACCCAGGAGGTGGAGGTTGCAGTGAGCTCAGATCATGCCACTGCACTCCAGCCTGGGTGACAGTGTGAGACTCCTTCTCAAAAAAAAAAAAAAAAAAAATCTTAGAACTCCTTGAACTTTTTTGGCAGAATCTCCCTTCCTATGAGTTCAACTAGTGTTCTTAGGCACACACTCTGCTCTCCTGTATAGGGGCAGACTAGCATCTGACTTCTCTGAGATTAGTATTTCAAGAAGTTCTGCAAACTAACCTACTGAAGTTAGATTGAAGATCCGGGTAAAAATGTAAATCAGAAAGTATTCAATATATCAGGTAAAGGACATAACAGGCTATTCATGGACTAGAATACTGCTGCCTCCAGCACTGGTGCTGTACTTCTTCAAGTACAGCACTTCTTCAAATATTTGCTGATGTCAAGCTTATCCTCCATTTATCAGCAGAGGCAGATAAGGTGAGGAAAATATTTGTAGGCAGAGAGATTTCTGGAATTTTCCTAAAGTGCTGAAATACCATCCAGAGTTCAAGTTGGCCATATTTGGACAATGACTGCTATGTTATTTTTTCTATCTCTTGTATTTTCACTGCTATATAATAACATTAACACTCTTTACACAAGGTCAGTGCTATTTACCTAAGACTTTCCCAAATCTTTCCCATTCTCTCCCCTCAAAGGGTCATGAACACATTCTGTGTTTCTGAAGGAAAACATATAATAGAGGAAAACTTTATCGAGATTAGTCAGGTGGGGATTGTAATTCACCAAATCTGCATTTCCTAGGAGGAAGATAGAGCAGAAAACTAGTCCCAGGGTTTAAAGATTACAATTCATAGAAGACGCCTATGGTTGGGCCAACACTGTATTTCACAGCAGGTGAAGAGAGAAAAAGTACAGAAAAACAAACAAGGATGGAAGTATGGTGCAGGAGGGTGCACAGTGAATAGAAGAAAATGCTATGGAAGACTACTCACCAAGCAAAACCTGTCTAGGTGGAACGCGGACTGAAGGTGGAGATGAATTCAAGGGTTTTACAGAGGGCACCTGTCACCTAATCACAGCCCCAAAGACGCTACCAAGAAAGCATCATGGCCTTTTCTTTTACAGGCACTTTGTTTACAGGACAAATCAAGGAAATCAAGGAAAAGGCACCTTTTCTCTTCCAGATCACTTTTAGAATCCAAGATTTGGTACACTGAGATAAATAAAAACACATAGCTAGGAAAGGGTAGATGAGATCCCACTTGTAACTTGCCTAAATAGAGTTGTTTCATTACCTGGCAACTTAAGTTCAATCTGTATTATTCTGAATGTATAATTGATGTGGCCATCTGTTTCCAGTAAAGGAACTTTTGTTTTGCTTTTTTCCCCTCACTTTCACTCAGGAGGAATGGCTTTCTCATTAGGAGAGAGGCGTGTTCGCATGCCCTCAGAAAAGGTGTTTGGAATAGAAAAACTCCCCGGAATCACAGATTAAAATGCCAGCAGAGTTGAGTATGTTCTTCCCCATTTTGAGCTAGTTAAATGAGAACTCACGCCATCCTCCACGCAGAGAACTTCTCAGGTAAAACTATTAAAGCCATGGAACCATCTACTTAGTGGGGTTATTAAAATCCTATGGCACTCTGGTGAACAGTGTTGTGGACTGGCAGCCAAAATATCTTTTCCAATTCTAGCCCCTATATTTCCTGGAGTTATAGAAGTAAAGCAACTAGGAAAGCTGTAGGTCTTCTCACCCACTTTGTAGATATTTATTGAGTACCTACCCAATGTTTTAGGCACTGGAATACAATAATAAATGAGATCTAGCACAGTCCTTGCCTTCACAGTTCAGAGTCATGAAGGAAACAAACCAGTAAAAAGGCAATTGCAACTTCATACCCACTAGCATGGCCATCATAAAAGAGAGAGAGAGAGAGAGGAGAAAAAAAAAAAGGAAAGAAAGAAGTGTTGGTGAGGACACGAAGCAATCAGAACCCTCATATAGTGTTGGTGTCAATGTAAAACGATGCGGCTACTCTAGGAAAGTCCTCCAAAAGCTCAATACAGAATCAGAATAACCATACGATGTAGCAGTATCACTGCTAGGTACATACTCAAGACCGCTGAAAACATATGACCATACAAAACTTGTATACGAATATTCATAGAAGCATTATTTATTAATACCCAAAAAGTGGAAACAATTCAAATGTCCATCAGCTGACAAATGGATATACAAAATGTGGTATATACATACAATGGAATATTTCAACCATAAAATGAAATGAAGTACTGATACATAATACAACATGGATGAGCCTTAGAAACATTATATTTAGTCCAAGAAGCCAGACACAAAGGGACAAATTTGGTAGGATTTTGTTCATACAAAATGTCCAGACTAGGGAAATAAATAGAGATAAAAAGTAGATTAATAATTGTCAAGGGATTTGGTGAAGGGGAAACATGGAGTGGCTGTCAATGGGTGTCTATGTGAGTTCTTTTAGGAGTGATGAAAATGTTCTCAAATTATATAGTGATTGCATAACCCTGTAAATATATTAAAAACCACTGAATTGTACAATTTAAAAGAGTGACTTTTATGTTATGTAAATTATATCTCAATAAGACAAGGTAATTATAATACAATAAGATGATGGCCATATTAGAGGGTGCTAGTCTACATGTGTGGGGTAGTGTTGGAGAAAAGGTTCAGAAAAGCTTTCTGAAAAAAATGACTTTTAAGCAGTGATCACAAAAGGCAAATAGGAGTAAGAAGGAAAAGGAGGAAGAATAGATGGATGCTAAAGGAACAGCAGAATATGCCCACGGCAGAGGGGAGAGAGAGCACATGGCACATTCGGAGGAATCATGGTCCTGCTGGGCTAAAACATGGCGTTCACAGTGGAGAGAAGTAAGGCTAGGGATAGAAGGAGCAAACTAGTCAAGCTAAAGAATTTCTACTTTATCCTAATTATAACAGGAAACCATTGAAAGAGCTAAAGAACACGAACGACAAAATCTGATTTGTTCTTTGGAAAGGTTGTTCTAAATGCAACGTGAAGAACGGACTGGCGGTAAAGCAAGCATAGGGGCCAAGAGATTAGTTAGGAGGTTATTGCACTAACACAAGTCTGACCTGACCAAATAGGGAAAATTGGAAGGTACTGGGGAAGTTCTTCCAAGCTCCCTGTAATGCTCTGCCAACTATAACAGTACTAGGCTCTGCCAGGAAGCAAGATGTGGTTTCATAAGGAGGTGGTGCCAATGCTAAGGCTGCTAGCAAGCCTTCCAGCAGACTCCACTCCTGCTTTTGGCCCAAACTTTATACTCAATCTCCTCTAGACTTGGGCTCCCTTTTCCCTTCGCAGTGAACATAAAGATCCTCACCATGTGCAACAGAGAGATCATCTACTGTAAGAGTATGGATTTCAGAGTCAGAAGCACCTAAGTTCAAATTCCTACCCTGCCATTTCCAAGCTTACGTGATAAGATATACTTAACCTCTTATCTCAGTTTCCTCGAATGTGAAATTAGGAAGATAATAACATATCTCAGTTTTGTGCTAAGGATTATATGTGATTACAGACGTAAAAAAGCCTTGCACCAGACCTGTCATTTACTAGGTGCTGAATAAATGTAGTCTTAGTGCTCTTTGGATCACAATCCTATAGTTACCATCATAATTCTTCAATGCAAGCATGAAACCAAAGGGTGTGGCCTGCTACTGTCAAAATTTTAGTGAGCTAGGAGGACTACTCCACATCTTCCTAGAAATAGGTATTTGCTAGTTGACAAACGTAAGTTATTTGTATCCATGTTTCCTTAAAATACCATTTCAAAGCCAAATGTACTTAGGGCCAGGTGCAGTGGCTCGTGCCTGTAATCCCAGCACTTTGGGAGGCCAAGGCAGGTGGATCACCTGAGGTCAGGAGTTTTGAGACCAGCCTGGCCAACATGGTGAAACTCCATCTCTACTAAAAATACAAAAATTAGCCAGGCTTGGTGGCAGGCGCCTGTAACCCCAACTACCCAGGAGGCTGAGGCAGGAGAATTGCTCAAACCTGGGAGGTGGAGGTTGCAGTGAGCCAAGATCACGCCATTTTACTGCAGCCTGGGTGACAAGACTGAAACTCCGTCTCAAAAAAAAAAAAAAAAAAAAGGCTGGGCACGGTGGCTCATGCCTGTAATCACAGCACTTTGGGAGGCCGAGGTGGGCAGATCACCTGAGGTCAGGAGGTCAAGACCAGCCTGCCCAACATGGAGAAACCCCATCTCTACTAAAAATACAAAACTAGTCGGGCGTGGTGGTGTATGCCTGTAATCCCAGCTACTCGAGAGACTGAGGCAGGAAAATCGCTTGAACCTGGGAGGTGGAGGTTGCGGTGAGCCGAGATCGCGCCACTGCACTCCAGCCTGGGCAACAACAGCAAAACTCCGTTTAAAAAAAAAAAAAAAAAAAAGACAAAAACACAGTCAAATGTATTTAAAGTAATTCCTAAAAGGAAAGATCTGAGAGCTCCTCAGACAAGTCATCAAACAAGCGCTTGTTTATGCTCAAGCAGGAAGGCCAAAGTTCCAGGTAAAGGCTCTCCTTTCTAGAATCAGCATAACTGCAAGGCAACAGACCATATAAATAGTTTGAGGCACTGAACAAATGGAATGTTGTCTGGAATGATAATGTGGAAAGAGTTCATGTTAACACAGCAGACCATTTAATGTAAAGAACCACATTTTAAAAGCTACCTAGAGCTTTCTAGGTACAAGTGTTTTGTTCAGGTTTTTATGCAGACAGAAACAATTTAAAAACAGGCAAGGACAGAAGGTATCAAAATGTGTTTTAAAATCTATCTGAAGGAGTTCATTACTATCAGCACTAAAACCCAGTCTTTACTCTCCTCCTTAACCAGGATGCAGTTCCTAGAGATAAAATACAATTTTAATACTGATCTAATATAGTAAACAATCCTCAGACCTTTGGAAAGATTTCTCTCTCTCTACACACACACGTGCATGCGCGCGCACACACACACACTCACACACACACACGTTTTATCTTCCATGTATCCCTCTCCCCCTCCTTCCATACTATGAAGTAATATTTAACCCCAAAGAAATAACAACCTTGTTAAGTTTGTTTCCTTCTTTGCTAATCACTGCAATGGATTTCAGAAAGCACAAGGTGGCAGAAGCACACTAGAAATCCAACTGGAATAAAGGCTACAGTACAACGTGAACATCATGAAAATGGCAGCAAACTCTATTTTTCATAAAAATAAATGAGTACTTTTTCATCATAACAAACATGCTCAACAAAATTTTGAAAATGTGACAGGTAGAAAAAGGTAAGGGGATTGTATTACCCAGACATATGGACAAGTGTTTAATTCTTCCTACTACAATTATTAGTTGTGATTTTATCAGATATGCAACTTTATATCCTCCCTTTTAAACTCAAGCACTTTCAAACCTGATTTATTCAAACATCTCTTTGTTTCAAAAAAGATTTAAGGCATCTGCATGTGTCCACATTTTTATAAACATTTTCAAAAGATCATTGATTAGAACATGGCTAATTTTATCTAGCCATTTTCCCATTAGCAATGATTAAGTTAAACATTATCAATGACACCTGAGCCAGTAAATTTACATTTTAAGATCTCTTTTCAAAAAAAATAAACAAACAGGCTGGGGGCGGTGGCTCATGCCTGTAATCCCAGCACTTTGGGAAGCCAAGGCGGGCGGATCACCTGAGGTCAGGAGTTCGAGACCGGCCTGACCAACATGGTGAAACCCAGTCTCTACTAAAAATACAAGAATTAGCCAGGTGTGGTGGTGGCCGCCTGTAATCCCAACTACTCAGGAGGCTGAGTGAGGAGAATCGCGTGAATCCGGGAGGCAGAGGTTGCAGTGAGCCGAGATCACGCCATTGCACTCCAGCCTGGGCGACGGTGAGACTCCGTCTCAAAAAACAAATAAAAACAGCCATCTGAGAAAATCAGACATGAACAAATAACATTTTATTCCAAAACAGAATCAAATGATGCTATCCTGTTTACTTTTTGCACTGGCCTGTGGGTACCTGGACCTTTGTTTTCTTATTTTACAAACCTGTATCTACAGTGTGTGTTTGTGTGTTTAGAAAATCATTTTATACATCGAAAATATAATGCAATAGTTTTTAAAATACTTAAGTATTGTGGTAGCAGTCAAAAATTATTTATACTTTTAAAAGATTGCTACCAACTAGATTTGCCCCTGGAAAATTAACCAAAGCCGTAATTCATTTGCTACTTTGGAATCAACATGAATACTAAAAACAACTGTATAAAATAATTTGGTCTAGTCATCTGCTTTAGACAGGTGAAAAGCCATTATTATTCCCCTCTATTATGGCCTCAGGCAAGTAAAGCCAACATCAGTGGAAGACGGTGCTCAGAACCCTGTCAAATATGGGGAAAATTCTGTATCTCCGGATGTCTTGTGACCTTAATTCAGACCTTTAATCCACAGGTCAAAATATGTAAAATTAGAAATAATGTAATGACTCTTCGCCCTTTTAACTGAAACGCAATTTTCTCCATTATATGAGCAAAACAATTACTTCCATGGGAGAGGAAATTCAATTGTCAGGAACAGAAGTTATTACATTCCAGCAACTTCTGAATGTTTAGTCTTTGAGTCTTTCGTAAGCACTAACTAAGCAATCACAGGGAATTCTCTTCAAGGAGCATTCTCATTCATGATTTTCTCCAGGCCCCAGTGAGAACTCTAAATTAAAGGGCTCTCCGCCCGGCGCTCATGCCTGTAACCCCAGCACTTTGGGAGGCCGAGGTGGGCGGATCATGAGGTCAGGAGATCGATCGAGACCATCCTATCTAACACAGTGAAACCCTGTCTCTACTAAAAATGCAAAAAATTAGCCGGGCGTGGTGGCGGGCGCCTGTAGTCCCAGCTCCTCTTTTTGGGAGGCTGAAGCAGAAGAATGGTGTGAACCCAAGGAGATGGAGCTTGCAGTGAGCCGAGATCGCACCACTGCACTCCAGCCTGGGCGACAGAGCAAGACTCTGTCTCAAAAATAAAAAAAAGAAGGGCTCTCACTCTTTATGGCTTTACTTGCTTATTCCTTCCCCAGTAGCTTAGAAGAAATTTCCCTTTTTATTCAAATGTGCTCAGCCAGGTCAGAGAGGAGATTTCCTGAACTCTGAGCACCAAGGTTAAATCTTCCATGGTCTAATACCTTGCAAGCTGCAAATAATTGAAGAGGGGGAAAAAGATCACCTTAAAGAAATTATTAGTATAGAACCTTTCTGCACTTTCTCAACATTTCTTCCCCTTAGGCCTGCATGAGAAATTCAAGACCAAGTCTGGATAATTCAACTATAAACTCAGCATCAGAATGTTTTCTGCCTTCCTATTTGCTAAGGTTTCCAAAAACTGGGCTTATCCATTTCCAGAGCCCTGGAAAACATTTGAAAACATGAACTACATTAATAATAACGTGCCTCCTCTACAGAGCATCCACATTTTTTAAACGCCTAGAGATCCTGGCTTGGGAAAGCTAGGAAAGTAAATACCAACTATGATGACTGGAGAAACTAATCTAAATTCCTCTGCTGAATCTTGTCCCCAAACTTCCAATAAAAATAAGTTAGGTTTTGGCCCTCAGAACTATTCCTTACAAAAATTGCTTGTCATTATACCAGAATAGTTTCCCCCATTTTCTGTTTGTTTGTTTTTCCTCTAGTTCTATTCTTTCCCACATAGATTAAACCAAAATAAGATTAGCCAAACCTAATTTGATTCTAATCCAAGCCACACACCCTATGTATTCCATTACAAATCAAGTTTAATTTACTGACTTCCTTGGGTCCCAACTGAATGACCTACTGGAAGCTATGAAAGGGGTCACTGAGTAAGATTGCAGGCCAAAAAAAGAATATGAAAAACACAAGCAAGCCTGGAAACAAATTCACCCAAAGACATAACTTGGTTAAGATGTTTCTTGTGGAATTTGAATGCTAAAAGATCAAGTCCCCTAACAAGAAAAGCAGCCAACAGAAAAGCAGATGCATTAATTCACTCATAATTCGTTCGTTAATTCATTCATTCAACAATTATACACAGACCTCTCATATTCATGAGTTTTAACAACAGTAGAAACTTCAGGAGAGTATTTGCTTTGTGGTGCTCAGTTCAGCACTGAAGCCAGTCTCCCATTACCACAGGATTTTTTTCTGTATGTTGTAAAATCTGTGAACATAAACTTTACTTTTTAACTGCTTTTTTTTTTTTTTTTTTTTTGGTGATTTGGAAGCTGAATTAAAAACTTCCCCTTTAATTTTGGCAATGAGTAGCTTTTAGATTCTTTTAATCCAAGGGATTTTACGCCTTCTGAAGTCAAGGTTTTCCTCTAAAGAATAAAGAATTTTGTTTGCTAACAATGTGAAAGTAAGAGCTAATATAATAGCTACATATGGTCTTATACCAGTGATAAGTCACTAATGTTGTTACAGCTTATGTTACAAACGTTCACAATATTTTTGATCCTCAAAATCACCCTCATGACAGCAGTACTACTGCAGAGAGGTGTGAGGAAACGAGTGAAAAACCCAAAAAGAAGAAAAAGCAAAAGCCCCAGAAGGTTCCTCAGGAGAATGGAACAGAAGACCCATCTCTTTCTCCAAACCCATGAAAAAAGAATCTTTTTCCAAGGAGGAGATGATGAGTAGTGATCTTGAAGAGACCGCTGGCAGCACCAGTCTTCTCAAGAGGAAGAAATCTTCACCCAAGGCGGAAACAGTTAATGACCCGAAGATGCAGGCAACAGAAGGGCCTTCAAGAAAAAGAGGAAATTCTCCAAAGAGGAACCGGTTAGCAGTGGACCTGAGGAGGCTGCTGGCAGCAAGAGCAGCTCCAAGAAGAAGAAAAGGTTCCATAAAGAAGCCCAGGAAGATCAGAATGCAAATAAACAGTCTCTGGGAGGCGGGGCATACCATAGCTCAAGGTGACATATCCTACCTTGTCTACTTCCCCAGTAAAAAAAAAAAAAAAAAATTCACACACACACAAATCACCCTCATGAAATAAGAGAGGAATTATTATAACCACTTTGAAGATTAGGAAGTGGAGGCTCAGGAAAGGGAAATGATATGTCCAATGTCACTTTTTCTAAGTGGTGAATTCAAATCTTAAGACTATCTGATCACTGTTCTTTTCTACTTTTCCTCAATTAATATTTAGTTTAAAATTTAAGATTTTGTGTATTTTGTTCTAGGGGTTGGGACTATAAAGCTATACACATATATAAAATTCCTCCTTAGCCTAGGCAACATGGCAAAACCCTATCTCAATAACAAAAAAAAAAAATACAAAAATTAGCTGGGCATGGTGGTGTGCATCTGTAGTCCCAGTCACTTGGGAGGTTGAGGTAGGAGGATAGCTTAGGCCCCAGAGGCAGAGGTTGTAGTGAGCCAAGATGGTACCACTGCACTCTAGCCTGGGGCAACAGAGCCAGAAACTGTTCAAAAAAAAAAAATCCTCCTTATGATTCAAGAGATTCCTCCATAGTCCTCAATCTTTGATTTTGCTGTAAGAACAGATCATCTGCCCCATTTGGCTTAAAAACAAAAATTAAACACATAATACAAACATGAGACTACAAATACATTAGACTTCCAATAAACAGAACAAAAATGTTCAGTTTAGTTACAGCATGTCATTTGGTGAACAGAAAATTAGAAAAATGATTTTAGTCCCCATTACAGCATTATTTAACTAGAAAACTTTGGGTAAATTTCTCAAATTCTGTGCCTCAGTTTGTATACACTATTAAATGGGGATAAAAAAATCGTCCTTCAAATGTTATAACAAGTACAAAATCATTAAATCTAAAATTGGTATATATTTCCTAGTTCTACTGGTATAAGAATTCTGAAAAAAGAGAAGAAAAGTTCATTTCCAGTTTCGTCTCACGCAATAGTTAACATACAAGGTAGTTTTTTTTTTTTAAGTTTGTTTAGTATCTAGAATATTGTGTACACATTCATTAAATTCCTTAAATTCTTTTAACTGATACCCTTTGGACCCTGAATCCAAAATTATGTAGCCATTTTCCCTATTACACAAATAGACTGGTTTGCACAGGTTACACAGTATGTTAATGGCAGAATCAAAGGTCAAAATGTCTGATCGATATCCTAACCATGCTAGGATCATCCACCGCTAACAAGACAGAACTGTGACAGTCTCTTTAACGTCAGCAGAATTCTCTAAGCTGAGCCTTATTTTAGCTATCAGTTTCCTTCAGTTCCCATGCTGAATTTTATCAGATCTGCTTCTTTCTCTTTCTCTATTCATGCCTAATAAGCAAAGAAATAAAAAATAAAAGCTATAAAAAGCAGAGCACAGCATCTGGATAATCCACAAACCAGAAAAACCTGACTGACAAATAAGAGTTAACTAAATGGATTTTTTGTGGGTTTGTTTTTTTTGAGACAGGGTCTCACTCTGTTGCCCAAGCTGAGGGCAGGCACACAATCACAGATCACTGCAGCCTCAAACTCCTGGGCTCAGCTGATCCTCCCACCTCAGCCTCTTGAGTAGCTGGGTCTACAGGCATGCACCATCACACCAGTCTGATGTTTTGTTTTGCTTTGTAGAGACACTTCTTGCTATTTTGTCAAGGCTGGTTTTAAACTCCTGGCCTCAAGTGATCCTCCTGCCTGGCCCTCCCAAAGTGCTGGGATTACAGTCGTGAGCTACTGTGCCTGGCTGGATTTCTTTTCTACAGTTTAGAAACTGAATCTTCTTCAATCACATAATGAGTCTCAGGATATAATAGCAAGATAAAATGTGAGTTTGTGATTAAATTTTATTTTCATGAATTTTTTTGCATAGCCAGAATCACAAAACAAAAATGAGGAAATGCTTAAGTTGATTTACAAAAAGTGAAAGAAAAAACACAACTGTGGGAACTCCATCACCAAAACAGTAAAAAAAAAAAAAAAAATTCTCAAAAACCTTTCAGAAAAGGTAGTCTAGACACCCAAAGAAATTCATAAATTGACTGGCTGGAGAAGATCTGTTGAAAATATATACATAGAACTTACAAATTAAGAAGTAACATATGGAGTAGGTAGCCAAAGCGTATGTGGAAATAGTAGCAATAGTTCTGCATTTACCATGTGATTTATACTGGGCAATGCATTTTTTAAATCTATTATTTTACTTAATCCTTACAAATGCTAGATTGTTAAGAAGTCCTGCTAGTCCTTAAGGGAAATAATCTCTCCTTATTCTGTACTTGTTTACGTTATATCTATACTCTAAACGTAAACTTATCGAAGACAAAAACAATGTGATTCATGTTAGTCCTGCCTTAGGCATCTACAGTTGCCTGCCCAATAAATAAACTAGTAGAGTTTAAATGAGTAATTTTCAAACTTTGGGTGCATAAGAACCTTGAGTAGATCCTATTAAGAGGGCAAAGCTCTATAACCCACACCCCAAAAAATGACTCAGTATATCTGAGTTTGATCTAGTGCTTATGTGAAATATTCAACAAACACTTACTAAATACTTTATGCAGTAGGTATTATTAACTCCACTTTACAGACAAGGAAACAAAGCCTTCAGTAAATAAAGTAACTTGCTAAAAGTCATAAAACTTAGATAAGAGTCAGCACAAGTACAATAGACAAGATCTCTCACTCATTCATTCCTATATTCACTTATTCAACAGGTATTTGAATACCTCCTATAGCCTTTTGCAAGGGAAATGCATTCAGATAACAAAAATCAATTATTTCTGTACTATTAGCTGACAGTCCTGAAAAGCTACCCTCTACCAATGTAGTACTGGAATATACATCAAAAGGGATGCAAATCAAGAGGCAAGAAAAAAGGGACGTTCTAGTTTTATTTCTAGAGATAGCAGCAACTATTTTAGAAACAGCTGTTTCCTTTGGACACTAAATTTTTTTCAATGGGGAATATTTTAAAAGGTGCTTTTTCTAGGCCTGGCACAGGCTCAAAACGCCTGTAATCCTAACAGTCTGGGAGGCCAAGGTGGATGGATTGCTTGAGCTCAGGCGTTCAACACCAGCCTGGGCAACAAGGTGAAGACTCAACTCTACAAAAAATACAAAATTAGCCTGGCATGTTGGCATGAGCCTGTAGTCCCAGCTACTTGTGGGGGCTGAGGAAGGAAGATCACTTGAGCCTGGGAGGTCAAGGCTGCAGTGAGCTATTGCGCCAGTGCACTCCCACTTGGGTGACAATTTAAGTAAGACCCTGTCTCAAAAAAAGTGCTTTTTAAGTATCTTTTTCTGTTTAATGTCTTGGTTGTCTTTTCACTGTTCAGAAAATTCATCTACCTCTTTAAATCTGTATTATCTTTGGTAATCCCTATCAATCTATATTAAAAGTCCCCAATATTTTTATTAATAGTTAAAAAGATTCTGTTTCCTTTTTCTGTTTAATATCACTTATGGAAAAAATAGTTCCTACTATGTCTGAATTTTTTTTTTTTTTAGACAGGGTCTCACTCTGTCACCCAGGCTGCAGTGCAGTGACACAATCTCCGCTCACTGCCACCTCTACCTCCCAGGCTCAAGCAATACTCCCACCTCAGCCTCCCGAGTAGCTGGGACCACAGACATGTACCACAATGCCCAGCTAATTTTTTGTATTTTTTGTAGAGATGGCATTTCCCCATGCTGCCCAGGCTGATGTCAAACTTCTGGGCTCAAGTGATCCGCCTGTGTTGGCCTCTCAAAATGCTGGGATTGATTATAGGTGTGCACCACCCTGCCTGGTCCTGAATTTAGAGATGAAACTTTATTTCTTATATTCCACAAATTTCACATCATCACAAGTAAATATCCCACGTTTATGCTGAGCAGAGTACTGACCTACTTACTAGAGTGTATTTATCAGATATGTAGAGTCTAAGAATGGTAAGTATAAGATCCAACATATTTAAGGAAAAAATACAGCATGAAGAAATTGTCCCGTATGTAAAATTTCAAATTAATACATATAATTGGACAAATAAAATATCCACTTCCCAGTTAAATTCTTTTTCTAGGTCATAAAATAAACATTACTTTCAAACTTGTGCAATTCAGCAGAAAAAATGTTTTGTTCTAGACCCTTTCAAGTGCCCCTGTGACCTTCTCCCGCAATGATTAAAAAAAAAGCCCTATTGCCAACACCTATACTTGCTGCCTTAAAGTATGTGTATCCAAATCAATAAAAAATGCTTCTTGTTGTACAGGAACAGGGGCAGGTCAGTAGACAAACTTCCTGCTTTGGTATGCTTCCTGTTTTCTGCTATCAGGACATACCTGTAAGTAGTAATCAGGATCACTGACAAAACAAATTGAGAAGTAGAGAAAGAAACTGACTTGTTGCCAACCCACCTGAATTCAAGCTAATTCTTCCTGTTTATTTAGTTCCTGTTTCAGCTTGGTTAATGACACTTCCCTGGAATGTATTTGTTTAGGAGTCCAAGCAGAGCCATTTCTTACTAGGAAAACAGGCCCAGAGTGAACCAGAGATTTGAGAGGAAAAGAAACCTAACTGGGAAACATTTTAAGCTTTTCAAGTAAACTAACTCAAGAAACTCTCTCTAAAAGATGTTTTCCTTTACCCAAGATTTTGTTCAATGTTCCTTCAGTAGCTACAATTTACCAGGGACTGTAGAGATTACATCTGTGTCAACATTTCTGCATTCTTTTTTAGAACAGAGTTCTGATTTACTTCAATTGGGTTTCTAAGGGACATAGAGTTTTCCTAGAAAAGCAGAAACTTATGACCAGAAGACAATTTTGTTAATAGTCCAGAAGCTTCCTTATTTTTTAACTTTCAGGAAAGACAACCATTATAATCTTCTCAACTTCATTACTGATATAACCATATTATCTATGAAAATGCATTGTATCACACAATTTATATGCATTATCTCATTTGTTCTTCACAATGACCCAACCAAGTTAGGCACTATTTTGTCCTTGCTGTAGAAAAGGAAACTGTAAAGCAACTTGCCCTATGTGACACAGCTAGTAGTGGTAGAGCCAGGATTTGAATTCAAGTAGGTCTAACTTGGAAGCTAGTGCTCAAGTGGGTCTGATTTGGAAGCCATCACTTCATTAGGTGGTGCTTGTACAGACAGCCTTAAATGCAGCACTCAGATGTAATAACCATGGTTCAGTCAGATGTTCAATGCATTTTTCTAAATATTTCTATGATTGAAACCAATCTTTCCATCTCAATTCCTTCAAAGCTTGCCTTAAATACTAGATCCTAAAGAAGTCCCTCCTAGTCCTTTAAGGAACGAATTAATATCTCTCCTTTGCTTGTGCACATTCTATTCTCCATACGTAAGCTTTTTTGAGAATGGAACGAGGCCGATTTCCTATGCACTCCTGGTGCTTCTCATACAGAAGTAAAAGGACGGTATCATAGTTACAGAAACAGGCCTCCAACTGTTGTTTGTAATACTGAATTCATATCATGTTCTAAAGAGGCAAAATAAATAAGCGTTAATTTCTACTCTGCTCAAAATATAGTTTTTATAACTTCCTATACCACATAGCTTCATAGTATTTTGTAATCCCTAGTCTTTCTTCTACACACACCCGTGCTGCAGACTAATTTTATTAGTGGTTAGATACCTCAATTTTCAGGTACTGGCAAATATCTGATTTAACTTATATCATCATGTGATCTCAAGTAAATAAAATATCTCCCTCAGCCTTATTTCCCCATCTACAAATAGATTGATCAACTTCTAAAAAGTCAGGAAGATGTTATAAATTCATTTGAGGCCAAATAAAAGACTTCTCAAGTATCCTAAGGATGGAATTTAAGTTGTTTTAAGAGCTTTTAAAAATCAATGTATAAAAGGCTAAATAAATACTATTCTAAGTTAATAAATGAGCTAGGTACAGTAAATCCCCCAAACTGGATCTAATTCCCCCACATGTTCTCAAATGAAAGAAATATTCACATAAGAATCACAACAAAAGAATAAAATGTTGGCCGGCACGGTGGCTCACACCTGTAATCCCAGCACTCTGGGAGGCCGAAGTGGGTGGATCACCTGAGGTCAGGAGTTCATGACCAGCCTGGCCAACATGGTGAAACCCCATCTCTACTTAAAAATACGAAAAATTAGTTGGGCATGGTGGTGCTCACTTGTAATCCCAGCTACTCTGGAGGCTGAGGCAGGAGAATCGCTTGAACCTGGGAGGTGGAGATTGCAAGTGAGCCAAGATCGCGCCACTGCACTCCAGCACTCCAGGCTGGGTGACAGAGCGTGTCCGGAGCTGCACGCCCCGGCCATAGCGAATGATAATTGACGATTAAAAACGCCTGAGCTTTATTCATTTCCACCTTACACCTCCTCCCTATCTTTGCCTTTTCCCCTGTATTAATACCTCATAAAAGATGGCGCTCTTCCTGCTTCTTCTTCACCTATTTTTCCCGCGCCCGCGAAAATTGCTACCTGACAGCGCAGGCGCCACATGACGTTCGACCAGAGAAACCAATACCTACTTGGTCACACCCTCCGTGATGAGATCATCTCTGCCTCTGGCCCAACCCCTTCCCCTCCAAGTGTATATAAGGAACTGCATTACCGCCATTAAAGAGAGGGACTTGATCAGAGCAGTGTCTTGTCTTCATTTCTCGTATCTCTTGTTCCCCAAATTCCCACCCCCTCTTCCAGGGCCTGCAGTGACGATCCCGCAGGCCGGGATAAGAGCGAGACTCCATCTCAAAAAAAAAAAAAAAAAAAAGTGTCTTGACCATTCAGTTCCCCCCTCCTGCCACCAAAACAGTAAAAGGATGATTATTCCAACCATAATGGGAGTGTTTCTCAAGTAACTAGATACAAAGAGCTTGTCAAGTACACTGCACTTTCACCTCAGTTGCAGATCTCAGAAGGAAAAACACAGGAATAAATAGATTTAATTGTGGGTGACTTTGGGAATTTTATGAGCTATAGGAACCCAAGATATTTGGAAATCCATTATAAAATTAAGAACAGAAACTGAGTGTAAATAATTACAAATGCTTTAGAGGATCAAAATGTATGAGAAAATGTGGGATTCTGACTGCCCACCATGCACCTAATAGCACTGACCATTAAGGACATGACTTCTGGGCAAAAATAAAATGCATGTATAGGGGGCGGGCTTCAAGATGGCTGACTAGAAGCATTTCACGCTCGCCTCCTCCAGTTACAAGAACCAAAAATAGGCCAGGTGTGGTGGCTCATGCCTGTAATCCCAGCACTTTGGGAGGCCAAGGGGGGCAGATCATGAGGTCAGGAGTTTGAGGCCAGCCTGGCCAACACAGTGAAACCCCGTCTCTACTAAAAATACAAAAATTAGCTGGGCATGGTGGCATGCACCTGTAGTCCCAGCTACTCGGGAGGCTGAGGCAGAACTGCTTAAACCCGTGAGGCAGAGGTTATGGTGAGCCGAGATCGCACTACTGCACTCCAGCCTGGACAACACAGCGAGACTGTCTCCAAAAAAAAAAAAGGAACCAAAATAATGTATAAACAATCATGCTTCAAACACTATCCAAAAGAGAACACTAGAATTAAACAGAAAAGTGTCATGAGATACCAAAAGCACAAAAGGAGAGGGAAGAAAGGCAGTCTGTTTGGCTGGGAGCCATGGGTGACTTCCCAGTGTGGGGCGAGGTAAGTGAGAGACTTTTAGAAGTACACATCTCCACCATGGAATTATGCATTCCTGACCACAGTAGAACCCCTTGATCCTCCCTATCCTTGAAACTAATAGGGAGCTGCCAAGAGACCATGGGACAGAACTGCTGTCTCACATACCTTCTGAATCCTAAGTGGCTACAGCAAGGCATCATTTTCAAACCTGGCCTTCGGCAGACTGCACTCTGTGCTGGATCCAAGCAGCACCGGTACTGATGAAACAGGGAACCTCAGACTGTCATTGCTGGGACTGGGGCACAAACTTGAGAGCACTCCTGTTGGCAGGGCTGAGCAGCCAGTGAGGTATGAGCTGCAGCTGCCAGTCCTGTGACCTTCTAGGACTGGGCCATGAGATGGATGCACAGTCTCTACCTGCTAACCCAGGTTGTGGCCACTGGAGCCAGCTTCGCCCTCTCCAGCTGCTACCACTCATCATATAAGCATTCTGCCTGGGACCTGATATCACCTGATTCCAATCCAGTTCACCAAAGCTGGTGCCGACTCTCACCACTGGGGGACTTCAGCAAAAGCCCACCCAGCCTGATTTCACCTCTACACCCCAACGAGAGAGAGGACACTGCTCAGGACCCAGAAAATCGTTCTGCCACTGCTACTGCCGTTGTCCACACAATGCTGAATGCTCAGGGGCCTGAAAATATGCCCACCTGCCTAGTTCATTGCTGCCACTACTGGAATACAAACAAGCCATCTGAAAAACCAAGAATCAGCCCACTGGTGACTGCCAACACAAGTGACAGTGTATGCCACCCTGGCACACAAAGACAGCCATAGGAAGCCTACTGCTGCTACCACTAGGGCCTGAAAACTGGCTTGACATCCCAGTCTCCAGCACACAGCTTTGCCACAGCCTTCACTAAAAACAGTACACTAACCCACAGAGGAAATCACAGATACTACTAATGCTGTTTATAGCTGAAGAAATAACACAGAGAGAACACTACTGCATACACCCAAAATCAAAGCCAAACTGCCCTACACAACCAACACCACAGATATGTCTTAAGGAAAAAGTTCTCCCCCACAAAAGTAAATCCAGGCCAGGTGCAGTGGCTCACCCTTGGAATCCCACCACTTTGGGAGGCCAAGACAAACAGATCACCTGAGGTCAGGAGTTCAAGACCAGCCTGGCCAACATGGTGAAACCCCGTCTCTACTAAAAATACAAAAATTTGCCAGGCGTGGTGGTGCACATCTGTAATCCCAGCTACTTGGGAGGCTGAGGCAGGAGAATCACATGAACCTGGGAGGCGGAGGTTGCAGGGAGCCAAGATCGTGCCACTGCACTCCAAAAAAAAAAAAGTAAATTCAAAAATAGGAAAAGCAATTGTTATACCAGATGTACAGATATCAGTGTAAGGACACAAGAAACATGAAAAAATGAGGGAATATGACACTTACAAAGGAATATCATTATTCTCCAGCAATATCTTTTTTTTCTTTGAGATGGAGTTTCGCTCTGCCGCCCAGGCTGGAGTACAGTGGTGCAATCTCAGCTCACTGCAAGCTCTACCTCCTGCATTCATGCCATTCTCCTGCCTCAGCCTCCCGAGTAGCTGGGACTACAGGTGTCCGCCACCACATCCGGCTAATTTTTTTTTTATTTTTAGCAGAGAGGGGATTTCACCATGTTAGCCAGGATGGTCTCGATCTCTTGACCTCGTGATCCACCCGCCTCAGCCTCCCAAAGTGCTGAAATTACAGGAGTGAGCCACTGCACCCGCCTTTTTTTTTTTTGGAGATGGAGTCTTGCTCTGTCACCCAGGCTGGAGTGCTGTGGTGTGATCTCGGCTCACTGCAAGCTCCGCCTCCTGGGTTCAAGTGATTCTCCTGCCTCAGCCTCCCGAGTAGCTGGGGCTACAGATGCACACCACCATGCCCAGCTAATTTTTGTATTTTTAGTAGAGACAGGGTTTCACCATGTTGGCCAGGATGGTCTTGATCTCCTGACCTTGTGATCCACACACCTTGGCCTCCCAAAGTGCTGGGATTACAGGCTGAGTCACCGTGCCCAGCCAGCAATACCTCTTAATCAAAAAAATTTTCTGACTCCAAAAATAGGGGGAAAAAAAAAAACCATTCAAAATCCCAGATAAAAAATTCAAAATAATTGATTTTAAAGCTCAGTGAGAAACAAGAGAATTCTGAAAAATAATACCAAAAAAAAAAAAAAACCCAGAAAAACAATTCAGGATATAAATGAGAAATTTACCAAAGAGATAGAAATTTTTAAAAAGAACCATATAGAAATTCTGGAACTGAAGAATTTACTGAAAAAGTATAAGACATATTAGAAAGCTTTAACATTAAACTAGGTCAAGCAGAAGAAAGAAATCTCAGAACTTGAAGACAAATCTTTTAAAATAACCCAGTCAGGGAAAAAAAAAAAAAAAAGAAAAAATATAAAAAGTAATGAGCAAAGTCTAGGTGACACTTGGGACCACATAAAGAAATCAAATTTAAGGCCAGGTGCAGTGGCTCACGCCTGTAATCCCAGCACTTTGGGAGCCAAGGCAGTCAGATCACCTGAGGTCAGGAATTCAAGACCAGCCTGACCAACACAGAGAAATCCTGTCTCTACTAAAAATAAAAAATTACCCAGGCATTGTGGCACATGCCTGTAATCCCAGCTGCTTGGGAGGCTGAGGCAGGAGAATCGTTTGAACCTGAGAGGTGGAGGCTGCAGTGGGCCAAGATCACCTGGGCAACAAGAGTAAATTGCCATCTCAAAAAAAAGAAATCAAATTTAGGCTGGGAGCAGTGGCTTATGCCTGTAATCCCAGCACTCTGGGAGGCCGAGGTGAGGGAATCACTTGAGGTCAGGAGTTCAAGACCAGCCTGGGCAACATGGTAAAACCCCACGTCCACCAAAAAATACAAAAATTAGCCAGGCGTGATGGCATGCACCTGTAGTCCCCAGCTACTCAGGAGGCTGAGGCAGGAGAATCGCTTGAACCTGGGAGGCAGAGGTTTGCAGTGAGCCGAGATTGTGCCACTTGTACTGCAGCCTGGGCAACAGAGAGGACTGCATCTCAAAAAACAGAAAAGAAAAAGAAAAGAAAAGAAAGAAAGAAATCAAATTTCAAGATAATAGATGAAAACTGCTCAAGTCAAGGAAGAGATTTAGATATTCAGATACAGAAGGCTCAGGAATACCCGGGTAGATACAATGCAGATAGGTCTTCTTCCATGTTACATTGTACTCAGATTGTCTAAAGTCAAAGATAAACAAAAATCCTAAAAACAGCATAAGAAAAGCATCCAGTCACCTCTAAAGAAAACCCAATCAAACTTACAGCAGATTCCTCTGCAGAAACCTTATACATAAGAAGAGAATCAGATAATATATTCAAAGTGCTGAAAAGACAAAACTGTCTGCCAAGGATACTATATGTAGCAAAATTATCCTTCACAAATGAAGGAGAAATGAAGTATTTTCTGGACAAGCAAATGCTGAGAGAATTTATATATTACCACTAGACTACAAGAAAGGCTCAAAGGAATCCTAAACTTAGAAGTGAAAGGATGCCACTTACCATTGTGAAAATATACAAAAGTACAGGCCGGGCACAGTGGCTCACGCCTGTAATCCCAGCACTTTGGGAGGCCAAGGCAGGTGGATCACGAGGTCAGGAGTTCAAGACCAGCCTGGCCAAAATGGTGAAACCCCATCTCTACTAAAAATACAAAAAATTAGACAGGTGCGGTGGCAGGTGCCTGTAATCCCAGCTACTTGGGAGGCTGAGGCAGGTGGATCACGAGGTCAGGAGTTCAAGACCAGCCTGGCCAAAATGGTGAAACCCCATCTCTACTAAAAATACAAAAAATTAGACAGGTGCGGTGGCAGGTGCCTGTAATCCCAGCTACTTGGGAGGCTGAGGCAGGAGAATTGCTTGAACTCAGAGGGCAGAAGTTGCAGTGAGCCAAGATCATGCCACTGAACTCCAGCCTGGGTGAAAGAATGAGACTCTGTCTCAAAAAAAAAAGAAAAAAAAAAAAAATATATATATATATACACACACACACACACACACACACAAAAGTACAAAACTCACTGGTAAAGCAGTCACACAAAGGAGACAGAGAAAGGACTCAAATGGCCCCATTTGAAAAATCTACCAAACTACAATGACAAACAATAAGCGAAAAAGGAAAAATAATATATAAAATCGCCAGAAAGCAATGAACAATTATGACAAGAACGTAATAACCCTGAAGGTAAACGGATTAAATTCTCCACTTAAAAGATACATAGTAGCTGAATGAATTAAAAAACATGATCCGACTTTATGCTGCTTACAAGAAACTCATGTTAGCACTAAAGAAACAGTTTGAAAGGGATGGAAAAAGATATTCTACATAAACAGAATTCAAAAGCAAGCAAGAATAGCTATACTTGTATCAGATAAAACAGACTTTAAGTCAAAAACAGTAAAAAGAGACAAAGGTCTTTATATAAGGATAAAAGGATAAGTCCAGCAGGAGGTTATAACAATTTTAAATATATATGCATCTAATACAAGGAGCACCCAGATTCATAAAGCTAATATTACTAGATCTAAAGAGAGAGAAAGACTGTAACACAATTGTGGGGGACTTTGAGACTTAAGTCCCAGCATTAGATAGATGACCTAGACAGAAATTCAACACAGAAACATGGATTTAAATTGGACGTTAGACCAAATGTACCTAACAGACATTTACAATACATTCCCCAAACTGCAAAATATACATTCTTTTCATATATATGAGACATTCTCCAGGATAGGCCATATGTTAGGCCACAAAATAAGTCTTGACTTATGTACTTAGAGATGTCGTTTCACTCCATTGCCCAGGCTGGAGTGCAACGGCTCAATTTGAGCTCACTGCAATCTCTGCCTGCCAAATTCAAGTGATTCTACTGCCTCAGCCTCCCGAGTAGCTGGGATTACAGATGCCTGCCACCATGCCCGGCTAATTTATGTATATATATGTGTGTGTATATATACACACATATGTGTGTGTGTGTATATATATATATTTTTTGAGGCAGAGTCTCACTGTCGCCCAGGCTGAGTGCAGTGGCACTATCTTGGCTCACTGCAAGCTCCGCCTCCGGGGTTCACACCATTCTCCTGCCTCAGCCGCCCGAGTAGCTGGGACTACAGGCGTCTGCCACCACGCTCAGCTAATTTTTTGTATTTTTAGTAGAGACGGGGTTTCGCCGTGTTAGCCAGGATGGTGTCAATCTCCTGACCTTGTGATCTGCCAGCCTTGGCCTCCCAAAGTGCTGGGATTACAGGTGTGAGCCACTGTGCCCGGCCTAATTTTTATGTTTTTAGTAGAGATGGGGTTTCACCATGTTGGCCAGGCTGGTGACAAATTCCTGACCTCAGGTGATCCACCCACCCTGGCCTCCCAAAGTGCTGGGATTACAGACATGAGTCACTGTGCCTGGCTCAACAAATTTTTAAAAATCAAAATCATACCAAGTATCTTTTCAGACAATAGAATAAAACTAAGTATCAGTAACAAGAGTAACTCTGGAAACTATACAAATACATGGAAATTAAACAGCATGCTCCTGAATGATAACTGAGTCAATGAAGAGATTAAAACAAATTTTTTTAATGCCTTGAAACAAATAAAAATGGAAATGCAATTTATCAAAACCTGTGAGATATGTGAAAGCAGTGCTAAAAGGGAAGCTTGTGGTAATAAATAACTACATCAAAACAGCAGAAAGATTACAAATGAACAATCTAACAATGCACCACAAGGAGCTAGAAAAGCAAGCACAAACCAAACCCAAAATTAACAGAAGAAAAGAAATAATAAAGATTATAGCAGAAATAAATGAAGTACAGAATAAAAAGCACAAAAGATAATGAAAAGCTGGTTTTTCTTAAAGATAACATTATAAACCTCTAGCTAGAATAACCAAGATAGAAGAAACAAATATACAAAATCAGAAATAAAAAAGGAAACACTACAAGTGATACCGCAGAAACAGAAGAGATCATCAGAGACTATTATGAATAAATATATGCTGACAAACTGAAAAACCTAGAGAAAATCGATAAATTCCTGAAAACGTACAGCCTATCAAGATAGAATCAGGAATAGAAAACCTGAACAGACCAAGAATGAGTAATGAGATTTTATCAATAAAAAGTCTCCCAAAAAAGAAAAGCCCAAAACTGCATGAATTCATAGCTGAATTATACCAAATGTACAAACGAGAACTAATACAAATCCTCTAGATATTATTTCAAAAACCGAAGAGAAGGGAATTCTAACTCATTCTATGAGGTCAGCATCTCTCTGATTTGAAACCAAAGATGTAACAAAAAAAAAAAAACAAAACAAGAAAACTACACGCCAATATACACAGATGCAACAATTATTAATGAAGTACTACCTAATCATATTCAACAGCACATCAAAAAAAAAAAAAAATACACCATTACCAAGTAGGATTTATCTCAGGGATGCATGGAAAGATGGTTCACCATATACAAATCCATAAACATGATACATCACATCAACAGAATGAAGAACAAAAAACCACATGACCTTTGCAATAATTTCAGGAAAAGCATTTGGTAAAATTCAATATGCCTCAACTGCCTCAACATAAGAAAGACCAGATATGACAAACCCATACCTAACACAGTGCTGAATGGGGAAAACCTAATTAGAACAAGTCACTACTCCTATTCAACACAGCACTGGAAGTGCTAGCCAGAGCAATCAGGCAAGAGAAACAATAAAAGGCATCCAAATTGGAAGAGGGAAAGTCAAATGATTCCTCTTTGCTGATAATACAATCTTGTATCTAAAACAAACTAAAGACTACACCAAAAAAAAACTCTTAAATTTGATAAATGAATTCAGTAAAGTTGCAGGATACAAAATCAACGTACGAAAATCAGTTGCATTTCTCTACACCAGTAATAATCTAGCCAAGACAGAAATGAAGGCAATCCCATTTACAATAGATATTAAAAAAAAAAAAAAAAAAAGATGAAATGCCTAGGAATAAATTTAAGCAAGGAGATGAAAGATCTCTACCAAGGAAAACTACAGGCCAGGTGCAGTGGGGCTCACGCCTGTAATCCCAGCACTTTGGGAGGCCAAGGCAATATGTAATCCCAGCTACTTGGGAGGCTGAAGCAGGAGAATTGCTTGAACCCAGGAGGTGGAGGTTGTGGTGAGCCAAGATCGCACCATTGCACTCCAGCCTGGGCAACAAGAGTGAAACTCCGTGTCAAAAAAAAAAAAGGGGGGGCGGGGGGACTACAAAACACTGATGTAGTCCTAGCTACTAGGGAGGCTGAGGTGGTTGCATCACTTTGAGCCCAGGAGTTTGAGTCTGCAGTAAGCTATGATCCTGTCTCTAAAAACAGCAATAACAAAAAACACTGATGAAAAAAATTTGTAACACAAACAAATGGAAAAACATACCATACTCAAGGACTGAAAAATATCATTAAAATGACCATATTGCCCAAAGCAATCTACAGATTCAATGCAATCTGTGTCAAAATAGCAATGTCATTTTTCACAGAATTAGAAAACACAATCCTAAAATTCACATGGAACCAAAAGAGCTGGAACAGCCAAAGCAATCCTGAGCAAAAAGAACAAAGCTGGAGGTATCACGTTACTTGACTTTAAAATATATTACAAGGGTATAGTCACCAAAACAACATGGTATCGGTATACAAACAGACACACAGACCAATGGAACAGAGGCGAGAACCCAGATATGGGATAAAGCTAAATGTTTACAGCCAACTGACAAAGCTAACAAGAACTTACACTGGGGAAAGGACAACCTCTTCAATAAATGGTGCTAGGAAGATTGAATAGCCAGATGCAGAAGAATGAAATAGGATCCCCATCTCTCACCATATACAAAACCAACTCAAGATGGATTAATGACTTAAATGCAAGACCCAGAACTATAAAACTACTATCAGAAAACATAAGGAAAACACTTCAGGACTGTATTAGTCCTTTCTCACACTGCTATAAAGATACCGAGACTGGATAATTTATAAAGGAAAGAGGTTTAATTGGCTCAAAGTTCCGCATGGCTAGGAAGGCCTCAGGAAACTTACAATCAAGGCAAAAGGCGAGGGGGAAGCAAGACACATCTTACATGGTGGCAGGAGGGCAGGGAGCGCCAGATAATTACCAAACAACCAGATCTCATGAGAACTCACTATCGTGAGAACGACAAGAGGAGAACCTGTCCCCGTGGTCCAATCACCTCCCACCAGGTCCCTCCCTCAACATGTGGGGATTACAATTTGAGATGAGATTTGGGTAAGGTCACAGAGCCAAATTATATCAAGGACATTGATCTAAATAAAGATTTTAGAGCTAAGACCTCAAAAGCACAGACAAAAAAACAAAAATAGACAAACAGGACTATAAACTATAAAGCTTCTGCACAAGAAAGGAAACAATCAACTGAGTGAAGAGATAACATGTTGAATGGAGAAAATATTTGAAAACTATTCATCTGACAAGGGGCTAACATCCAGAATATATGAGGAACTCAAATAACAGTAATAAATAATAATAATCCCATTAAAAATTGGGCAAAGGACATGACTAGACATTTCTCAAATGAAGTTACACAAATAGCCAATAGGTATATAAAATAAAAAGCTGAACATCACTAATCATCAGGGAAATGCAAATCAAAACCACAATGAGATATCATCTTACCCCGGTCACAATAATTATTATTAAAAAGACAAAATATCAGATGCTAACAAGGATGCAGAGAAAAGGGAACTCTTATACACTGTTGGTGGAAATATAAAGTAACACAGTCATCATGGAAAACAAGTATGAAGAATTCTCAAAATACTAAAAATAGAATTACCATTTGATCCAGCAACCCCACTGCTGGGTATCTACCCAAAGGAAAAGAAATCAATATATCAAAGCAATACTTGCACTCACATGTTTATGTAGCACTGTTCACAATAGCAAAGATGTAGAATCCACCTAAGAGTCCATCAATGGATAGATGGATAAAGAAAATGTGGCATATATACACAATGGAATATTATTTAACCATAAAAAAGAATAAAACCATGTTATTTGCAGGAACATGGATGAAACTGGAGGTCATTACATTAAGTGAAATAAACCAGGCACAAAAAGAGAAACAGTGCATGCTTTCACTTATATGTGGAAGCTAAAAAATTTGATCACATGCAGACAGAGAACGGAAAGATACTAGAGACTGGGAAGGAGAGGGGGAGGAAAGAGATTAAAGAGAAGTGGGTTAAAGGATACAAAAATAAAGTTAGATGAAATGAATAAATTCAATGTTTGATAGCTGAGTAGACTGACTATAGTTAAGACAAATGTATTGCACTTAGATGATGGACACTCTAACCTGATTTGATCACTATGTATTATAAACACGTAACAAAATCTCAAATGCACTCCATGTATTTGTGAAAATAAAGTAGTAAGATTCATTTAACAAAAATTAATGGAAACATGAATTTGTGCACCAAATCCCTACTCTCAGTTTCTCAAGATTAAGGGAATAAATTTGTCTTTTCCAAACATTAGACCTATCAGCATAATTTTTTCATCACAAATTATGACCCATGACATGTACTGACACCATCTCTTTCAAAAAACAAGCAGAGTTCAATTTTCATCTTTTGGAAAGGATCAAAGAACATTCTAACAACCAGTCCTCAATTCTGTGTCAACACTCTTCATTGGGTAACTAAAAATTAAAATGGCGTCGGCTAGGATTTTTTTGTTCACTACTATGTTCCTAGTACCTAGAACAGAGCAAAAAGTAGGCACACAATAAGTATTTGTGAACCAATACAAAAGACAAAATGCGAGAATTTTAGGCTTCAGTTGCTTTTCACATTCTGGAAGAAAACTGGATCCTTCCGTCTAGATGGAGGTACTAAGGGAGTAGAGGAAGGGTTTTGCCAGAATTATGAAGTGGTGTCCCAGGTGATGGCTGCCAGTAACTGGGTTTTATTCCAGGCACTGCAGAGGGTCTTGGTGGTTCCATCAGTCAAAAGGGCAACTTCACAGCCTGTTTTGAGCCATCAACCAACACTTTCCTCATCAGGACTGCCTCACAACCAGCTGTGAAAACTTACCAATGATTGGCACCTCCACACAGACCTCCATTCAGATATGGCTAGAGATGAAGTATCTAATCAGAAGCACAATTTGGGCACCACTTTTTAAATTATGTATTTAATTTACATAGTTCTGATGTCCTTTCACACCTAATAAATATCTATAAATTTTTACATAGTTATGTGGCTACTACCTAATTTGAACACAACTACTAAAAAAAGTCTTGCTTTTTATAGTCAATCTTTAAAACAAGTCTTGCTTTTTATAGTCAATCTCCTGAAGTCCATTACATACATGCATAGATTTGAATTTTCAGAAAAAAAAAAAAAATCAAGATACAGTCAGTTGTCCCTCAGCATATTTAGGGGATTGGGTCTAGGACCCCCTATGGATACCAATTATCTGTGTAGTATTTGCATATAGCCTATGCATACCCTCCTGCATACTTCATCAGCCCTAGATTACTTACAATACCGAATACAATGTAAATGTTCTGTGAATTTTTTAAATTTGTATCTTTTAACTGTTGTAATTTTAATTTTTTCCTAATATTTTCCATCTATGGTTGGTTGAATCCATGGATTAAAAATCCATGGATATACAGAGCCAACTGTACATCTATGATCTGCTGTCTTGCACAGAATATAAGTGAGAAAATAAATTTTAAGAAGGAAAAGAAAGCATATTTCTGTCATCATCTTAAAAATTTTCAGTGAAAGTACAAGTTGGAGTCCGGTCACGGTGGCTCACACCTGTAATCCCAGCACTCTGAGAGGCCAAGGCGGGCAGATCACCCGAGGTCCGGAGCTCAAGACCGGGCTGGCCAACACGGTGAAACCCCGTTTCTACTAAAAATACAAAAGTTAGTTGGGCGTGGTGGCAGGTACCTGTAATTCCAGCTACTTCGGAGGTTAAGACAGAAGAATTGCTTGAACCCAGGAGGCGGAGGTTGCACTGTCCGAGATGGTGCCACCGCACTCCAGCCTGGGCGACAGAGCAAGATTCTGTCTCATAAAAAAAAAAAAAAAATAGTACAAGTTGGAGAATGTTTCGAAGTCCTTATAGACTTTACAATTAAAAACTCCATAAATGGGCCACGTGCAGTGCCTCATGCCTGTAATCCCAGCACTTTGGGAGGCTGAGGTGGGTGGATCACCTGAGGTCAGGAGTTCAAGACCAGCTTGACCAACATGGAGAAACCCCATCTCTACTAAATACAAAAATTAGCCAGGTGTGGTGGTGGGCACCTGTAGTCCCAGCTACTCGGGAGGCTGAGGCAGGAGAACTGCTTGAACCAGGAGACAGAGGTTGCAGTGAACTGAGATTGTGCCACTGCACTCCAGCCTGGGAAACAAAGCAAGACTCTATCTGGAAATAAAAAACAAAAAACAAAAAACACAAACCTCCATAAATGCCCTGTTTTTTATACCATCTAATAATTTAGATGGTTATCAGGTTTCAATTGTCTGCAAAAGAAGGTAACTCTTAATTCCAAGTCCTGAAAAGGAAATATACAAGATGAGATTGGAACCTCTTATGCCAGAAAACAAGGAAGTTATTGATAACCAAAATGATACAGGAACCAACTTGCAGAGGCTTCCACTGGCCAAAGATGAGACAATTTGGACATAAAAAGTAATTACTGCAATGGAGGAAAGCTCATGAAATGAAAAACTCATTACTTACCTTTGGAGGTTACTAAGGCTATAGCCCATTATTATAAAATTGGTAAAGAATCAGTATGATTTTATCTTTCTTGTATTTTAGGGAAACCAAGCAGTTGATGAGAAAAGTTTCTCTAAAGAACTCCAACTACTCATGTAAATGAATCACAGAATTGGAAAACTATCAATTTGCAATATCTAAACATATAACAGATGTGAGCAATAATCATCAATGTTTGCTAAAATTATTACACAAAAGGTTGATGGGGAGTTTTCAAACAGAGCAGATTCAGATAACATTCAGATGCTTATCTTAATCTGCTTATCAATCTTAACATCATTAAAAATGAGACAACCAGACATTATGTGTCCTCTGATGTAATTCAGTTGGAAGCACTCACCACTTATTGAATCTAATAAAGGTTCTACATCTAACAATTAGCAGAAAATAGAGGTTGATAGAGGGATACATTAATACTACAGATACAGTGACATTCAGAATGTGGGAAATTCTGTAGAGCAAATGATCTAACTTCTTCAATTTGAAAAATGGTCTAAGAATGGCGAAGAAGGAATAATTTATAGGTTAAAAAAGACGCGAAAGACACACTAATAAAATGCAATAGGTGACCCTCATTTGAATTCTTAACCAACACTGAAAGGACAACTTTAGAGGCATCTGGAGGAAATCTGAATACAAAGTATTAGATGATGTGACAGTCATAAGAAAAATGGACCTCTCAGATCTCCAACTTTAGGGTGGGTAATTGACTGGCAGTTCCAGTCACTGTGGTCTGAATCCACCATGGTATTCAGCTGAGGGCACACGTCCTACTGGCTGCTCCGTGCCAACAAATGAGCATTGCAGGATTACAATGGCACGCCCATTACTACAAGATGTGAGACTGCTCAGGAGTGGGCACATTTGGTTTGAGGACTCCCAAACAGCCTTGTTAAAACTTTTTTAGAACTACTGCTGAAGTTTGGTTTGACCTCCTCCGAATCTCATGTTGAAATTTTATTCCCAATATTGGAGATAGGGCCTAGTGGCAGGTGTCTCGGTCATGGTTGCAGATGCTTCATAAAGAGCTTGGTGCCATGCTCAAGGTAATGAGTTCTCACTCTGTAGTTCATGAGAGCTGGTTGTTTAAGTGCTAAGGCCTCCTTTTCTCACTCTCTTCCATCCTCTCTTGCCATGTGACACGGTGGCTCCCCTTCCTCTTCTACTGTGAGTGGAAGCGGCCTGAAGCCCTCACTCAAGTGTTGGTTGGGGTCAAATAATTTGTACTTCTAACAGGTTTCTAAGTGAAGTCAATGCTACTAGTGTCAGAAACACACTTTAAGAACCACTGGCAAAACATTTAATAAGACAATTCCATGATAAAAGTATATCATAGCATAAAACCACAAAACTGTGCAAAGACTAGTTTTATGATACAATGTCATCTTACTAATCTGTACACTCCACAAGCTTTTAAAAATTAACATATAAAGCACCTAACACAGCCCTGCATATACGGCTACTGAATTACTAATGTTATTATGCTATAAGTTGTGGTTAAAGTTGTGCTCAAATTGTTACCTGAGACACTTTGCTTCATTGAAACTATATTGATTTTTGGCCAGGCGCGGTGGCTCACGCCTGTAATCCCAGCACTTTCGGAGGCCGAGGCAGGCGGACTGCCAGGTCAGGAGATCGAGACCATTCTGGCTAACACTGTCAAACGCCGTCTCTACTAAAAATACAAAAAATTAGCCGGGTGTGGTGGCGGGCGCCTGTAGTCCCAGCTACTTGGGAGGCTGAGGCAGGAGAATGGCGTGAACCCCAGAGGCGGAGCTTGCAGTGAGCCGAGATCATGCCACTGTACTCCAGCCTGAGTGATACTGTGAGACTCTGTCTCAAAAAATAAAAAAAACTATATTGATTTTTATTTTTTATTTGAGTCTCGACCTCCCAGGCTCAAGCAATCCTTCCCCCTCAGCCTACCAAGCAGCAGGGACTACAGGTGCATGCCATCTTGCCCAGCTCATTTATTTTTTTGTACAGATGGTATAACCCTGTGTTATCCCGTTGGCATTACAGGCATGAGCCACTGCACCTAGCCAGGTATATTGGTTTTAAAAGGGTTACAAGAAACAAGATGCACTTTTAGGCCTCCTATAATCCTGCATTTCTAAAGTATCCATTTATTCATCTCATTAAAATTTTCACTGATTTAAACAACAGTTAATATGAACAGATTGACATAATTTTACTTTAAATTAATGTTGTTTATTGTCCTAAGCCATCCATACACAAAACGTTTAAAGTGTTATGGAAGGCTAACAGTTTTTCAGCTTTTCTTAATACTATCAGATGAATGTATTCTTACCAAACATGATTTACACATTTTTCAAATGTGGATTTCTTAGGCCTTTGACTGACAGCTTTAGGCTTTTGCACTACACAAAGAAAAATACACCTTTCTATTCATTTCTTAATAATGTGTTTCCATAAAGCTAAAATGTCCACTGATGACATCATATACGTTTGGTTAATCACAGCAAATAGTTCACATTTTAAAGGAATGCCGATATTTGGATAGAAGCCTCTAACAATGTAAATATTGCAAATTTCAAGTTCCATAATATGTCTAAACAGGGATAGCAACTGATTATATGTGGATTAACAATAGTGAATAACTGAGCACATTTTAACGTGAACAACATACACAGCAGTCAAAACTTACTGTTTTTCCTATGTGTAAAGTAAAAATTCAATCTATCTTTAACTGGCTCACATTGTTTTCATGTTGTTCAACTATTTGAAACAAAGAGCTTTTTCCTTTCTTTAAAAGGATTTTGATTCAGTCATTAACAGATTTTTTAAAGTGACAGTAAAATTATGCATTTGGTCCAGGATTAAGAGGGAAGTTTTACTTGCTAGTTTCCTTTTTATCTGGTTAGACATCAGAATAAAATGAATGGACTGTAAAGGCTCTTATAACCAGTCTCTCTCTTTAATATGAAGGTCCAATATTACATAATTCTTTACAAGGCTTGACCAGGAATGAAATGTAACCTCTTTTAAAAATGAAGAAAAACTGAAAGAATAAGATTAAGCAAATATGTGGGTAGTTTACAGCTGCTGATAGAACTGTGTGCACATGTGCATGCATGCATAAACACAAAGTGAATCTAGAAGGGAAAAAAACAGAGCTTGATGAAGTCTAAGATGAAAGGTTCCAGTTTCATTTGATTATGAGACCTTGGAAAAATTTACTGGCTTGCTAGTGAAATACGTTCTTACACAGGGACTTGAAGCGTTTATCTAAATAGACTGACTCAAGGATGCTTTTTCTCGTTAGACTTGTATGACATTACTGAGATTAATTTAGAGTTCTAGAAGTAGAGAAGACTGATTAGCTTGTGCCTGTGTATCTGTGTATGAAGAATAACAAATTAAGACAAAAGGTTATGTAAACCATTTACTAAAAAAGTCTAAATTTTTATATTCCTAGGCCCTACTTATCTTTTGCAAACTTTGAAGGACCTGAAATTCTTTGGACACCATCAGATTTAGTTTATAATAGTTACGATTTTGAATTAAGAAATTATTCACGTAGTTTTAAAACACAATAGAATTTTCAGTCAGGCTGAACTTTTGTGCACTTCCTCATTTATTTGAGAAACCCCACCATTAATGTATTTAGACCTTAACATGATGGCTTTGAGTCTTAAATCATTGTCCACCTAAAATAATATACCAAATAAAGATTTTAAAAGTGCTGCATATGGTTTCTGTAAGAGGTATATAAGTTAATTAGATTACCAGAATTACCCTTTAGCTTCAAAAGTAAAACTCATGGTCAGGATTTTACTGATAGTATAGGAAGAAAAAAAAACCACTGCTGAAAAATAAATGAAAAAATTTTTATTGAGTATTACTTTATACAGGCAAATTAAAAGTGAATCTATATTAAGCTGACTATTCCACAATAAAAACCTATGCAATGGGAATAATCAAAGCTGTCTACACAATACTAATGTGTTCAATAAATTATCCAGATGTTTTTCTGCAAATATTTGGATTACCTGATTAGCTGATTCTTCAACAAAAGTTAAATTTTAGCTTTAATATGGTAGCAGCAGAATGCTACTTAAATTTAGAAGAAAAACATAAGAATAAAAACCCTGAATAGCATAGCCAAATCTTCCAAGAAATAAGTTCACCAAAAAAGTAACATACACCTATTTGGTATCCAGAGGAGGAAACAAAACAAAACACAGGCACTTAATCAACATTCACCAAGTGATCATCACTAACATTCTATTATTACCAGAGCAACTGTCAATATGTGAACTGTAGATCAGAACAGACTTACATATCTAAAAACAAACCAGTAATCAATAATATATACAGAAATACTAACTTGAAGTCACATTTAAATACCATCAAGTTTGGTGTATCTGATACAGACTGAATTCATTTCATCACTGCTATAAATTCCTTAAAAGTGTTCTTTTCCTAATGTAACATTATCTTTAAAAAATGGCAAGATATTTCCCAATATGCATCAGTTCTTTCACTCCACCATTCAGTAAATGTTGCAGCACATTAAACAGAACCTGTTAACTAGATCTAAAAACAATGGCTGCATAATTAACACAAAGAAGTACTTTTGAGTAAACTATTCATATTAGACAGGCTAATGCTAACTAAGACTGCATTTTCTGCTACTGACATGCACTATATAGATCATACACTAAGATGGAAGGTTGGTCCATGTCCATTTATTTAAAGATTCTGTAACACCTATAACAGTATTTAATACAGCTCCCACAAACAATATTCCTCTCACATAGATGTGGTTATTTTTAGTGGGGATAAGGATATGACACATGCTACGAGATTCTAGCTAAGAAAATAAAAACAATATGGGCTCAGGTTTTCTTAGTAAGTTTTTGAACTGGGAAACAACCAACTTCCATATATCCAGGAGAAACTTAGCATGGGGTAAGGTGCCTTAGTTGATGTGCCTGATAAGCAAACTGTTAGTTGTCTCTTAGTATTATGTTTTCAGCTTAATGTAACAACAAAAGAAAGGTGTCACACTACTTCTCAGATAGTAACAATTGCAATCTTAGATTGCAATTGGGATTACAATTACAATCCCATGGGATATCCTTTATTAATGACAGCACAGTTCCAATGCAAAAGTCAAGCTTTATGGTTACATATCAGGATAGGTTCAGACCCAATATGACCATGTTTAGCACTAACTTTTAACATGTTAAAGTTCTGATTCCTGAATGTTTTTCTCACTTAATATATTCCCTCCAATGACAAGTTGTTGTGTTTGGCTTCTTATGCTGAAAATATATGCCTGAATCCTATAACAAGTTATTAACAGTATCATGAATAGTTATTAAATAAATGCCAGCACTGCATGGAACTTACTGTCACCAACTCAGAACCATAAAACTACACACATATGCACCAAAAAAAAATCCCAAAGAGACCTATCATTGTACATATGAATACTGTCCAGGGTATCAGATCAATTATCAAATCCAAGGTCTCTGCTGTTTTGTCTTACGGTGTTGAATATATGAATGCTTCTCTATTACACTGACTTTTTTGTATTATTTTCAAGAAATTATTAACTGGATTCAAAATCTTACACTTTTATTTCTAATTATAAAATCCAGATTAATCCAGAAAACACAAACCACATGTAACCGAGGTAGGTTTTTCACCTTAAGAATACATTGATTCTACCACAATTTAAAATTTTAAACATTGAAGAAAAAAAAAAGACTACATTGCTCCATATACCTGCCTCTGGTACTTAATTTTCTGCATTTGAAACTACTTGAACAAGTGTGACAGTGCTAATCTACTATATTTAGTAAATCCCTTAGTACCTACAAATACACACCCAAAAGCCCTTTCCCCCTTCTCTAATGGTAACTGTTGTATAATAAAATTGCCAACAACTCTAGAAAGATGAAATAAAGATTACTGTAGCAATCTTCAATTAATTCATTTCAGAAATCAAGGAAGCAAGTCATGTTCATTTTAAATATGACAAACTTACTATTTTGAAAATGAGCTAATAAACACATTAGAACTTTGAATGTGCTTTATTATGCCACAAATTCCCAGATTTAAGAAATAGTATTTCTGAACAGGAATAATAATTTCACAAATACTATCACTTTATTGACAATAGACAAGTCTTTTAGGGTAGTGCACATGTACTTAACATCTACCTTCTAACAATCTCAACACTTCTTATAAATTTTCAGGGGAAACTGCAGCAGATCCTACTTTATTTTTCAATGGTTAGTGTAAAACTCTATATGTAAAATAAATACGTATTTTAAGGAGATGGGAGAAGGACTGCATGTGAAATGCTTTGCCTAAGTTGTAAGGCTCCTGTCTTTACACTATCATTATGTTAACAAGGCCAAAATAAATCACTGCTAGAAATGTTCCCCCCAAAATTCTTAAAACAGCTCAGTCTTTAAAAGTATTTAATAATTTTTTTTTTCTTTTGTGAGACAGAGTTTCACTCTTGTTGCCCAGGCTGGAGTGCAATGGTGCAATCTCAGCTCACCAAAACCTCCGCCTCCTGGGTTTTCAAGCGATTCTCCTGCCGCAGCCTCCCAAGTAGCCGGGACTACAGGCATGCGCCACCACGCCCGGCTAATTTTGTATTTTTAGTAGAGTCAGGGTTTCTCCATGTTGGTCAAGCTGGTCTCGAACTCCCAACCTCTGGTGATCCGCCCACCTCGGCCTCCCAAAGTGCTGGGATTACAGGCGTGAGCCATTGCGCCCAGCCTAATCGATATAATCTTTTAAAGTGAAATTAAGTGTTCCTTTATTTACATATGAATTAAATGGAAAATACAAAGTAATTTTTTTAATAAAACCCCACATACTAATATATTTTAAGGTTGGATACTAACAGCATTTTCACAAGATCCAAAGTGTGGATGAGGAACTAGGAAATAAGGACGTGTGGCACATAACTAAGGGTAACTAAAGAAAGGTGAGTACCTCACAACCAAAAGCAGCTAACTATGCCTGGCATACCACCCTGTCATGTGGGCAGATCACTGTTCCCATGCTGGGAAAGAGTCTCCAAGAAGGGAAGCCCTTATGCAGTAATTCTGCAACTATATTAAATTTGGTAATCTAACATTAAACTTTTTCGTGAGCAGTGAATACACACATGGTCATATAAAAACCGCCCTGGAGACCAGGTTAATTATTAAATAAACTAAAAGGGGAGAAATGCTGGTAGATAAAATTATGTCAATTCCAGGGTTTTCAATGGAATAAAGAAACAGCAGCAGCTGCTTCAAAACTAGGCTATGATCAGAAACCTCAGATGATAACCTTTAAAAATTCTGGAGCCCAGAGTCTAAAGCTAAACCTACACAGGCGCTACAGCCAGGGAGTTCTTTCCTTAAGTTCCTCAAGTGAGTCTGATGATCGGCCAAGCTCAAAACTTCTGAATTGGGGAAGGGAGAAAGCCAACCTAGGTAAATGTAGAGACTTTTAGAATTCAACATTTGGGCCAGGCGCGGTGGCTCACGCCTGTGATCCCAGCACTTGGGGAGGCCAAGGCGGGCAGATCACAAGGTCAGGAGATCGAGATCATCCTGGCTAACACGGTAAAACCCCGTCTCTACTAAAAATAGAGAAATTAGCCGGGCGTGATGACGGGTGCCTGTAGTCGCAGTGACTCGGGAGGCTGAGGCAGGAGAATGGCATGAACCCAGGAGGCGGAGCTTGCAGTTAGCCAAGATCACGCCACTATACTCCAGCCTGGGTAACAGAGTGAGACTCCGTTTCCAAAAAAAAAAAAAAATTCAACATTTGATACTTATCATTTACTCCACATTTTCCCCCAGCTGTCTCACCTTCTCTATTTTTCTAACAGTGAATAATAAAAGGGCTTGGCAAGTGAAGGAAAAAGTCAGTAGAGTACCCAAAATGGATTTGACTATATTCAAACCACTTTCACATATTAACTAGATAAAAGGATATCATACTGCTATTTGAAATTCAATCATCGAGCAAAAATGTCATAATGTCAGTGTATTTTAAGGGAAGGAGGGGTTCTTAACATGAAAATGTAATACAAAAACAATTCTAATAATAATATTTAATACAAGAGAAAATTTGTATAATTCTTTAGAAGTAATTCTGTTTTTAAAATTTCAATGCTAGGAAGAAAATTCCTTAAAATTGAAATAGGGGAATATTCTCTCATATGAAAAAACTGTATTTTAGTACTATTTCTGCTTACATATTGTTTTGTATAAATGTTTTAAGTATGAATAACATTTTGGTTTTTATTTTAGTGTGCATGCTAATATAATAAAAATATGGATTTTTTTCTCCTACACTGACTTTGTACACTTTCCAGGCCTGAAGAACAAACAACTTTTAAAATATCCTATGTTCACTTGCAAACCTTAGAACAATAAAAAAAAAAAGTAGTACCTACATAAGAAATTTTACATTAAAATTAAAATTGTATGTTTTTCAGGAGTTAAAGTGATTCAATTTTTCAATATTCGAACACAAAATAGTAAATTTTTTCATTATAGCACAATTCAAGTATTCTCTTAAATTTATATTTAATCAACTAGAACATGACAGTGACTTTGTAAGAGCTTTCCTTTTAAAAGGATACTGTTACACAAAAGTATGACTCTATTACTCTAAATGCTTAGAATAAGTGGAAAGAAATGACAGTAGACAAAAACCTTTATGAGTGAGTCATCAACACATAAAAGGTTGCACACATCAGTAATAAGGCATGTGTAGGTAATATCCCAAAAGTATTTAAACTCATGTAAACAAAGACTATGTATATTCCTAAGGGAGAAAAGGTACTACCAAAGATGAAATATATTCAAATGACTGTGACTTTAAACCATGTATTAGTTGAATACCACACAAAACCAAAAAGGTATTACCTATCATTTAATAACTGAAAGGTATTACTTATTTGTGAGATAAAAGGTTGATGCTTTTTTTAAAACCAATAATGAAAAAGAAGTATTTTGAAAACAAACATCCATTTTCTAGAAATAAATATACATGCTTAGTTATTTTAATGTATTGCAGCATAGGAATATTGTGCTAGCATTGACCATAACATTCAATCAGTAGTTTAAAATATTTTTTCCTCATTGAGTCTTGAATCTTCTACCTGGTCAGCTGACCAACAACTTTCAAAAGAGTTTTATTTTCCTGCTTTAGCTGTTCATTTTCATCTTCTATGTCATCTAGGTCCTTAAGAAAAAAAAAAAAAGATACTTTAAAAATACTTCAAAATATTTGATGAGAGATGAAAACACTTAATATACATTCAAAAATAATTCATACAACCAATTAATTTTGAAATGAGGGTAAGCTCTGAAAACAACTTTAGATGTAATATGTCCCACCAAAAATGAGCATCCATTACTTAAATCTTCATTCTTATAACAAGTCTATAGGCCAACTCTTAAAGATCTTTCAGTTTTTCTAAGGAAGCCAGAAGTCAGAACTTTAAAATTGTGAATCTTCCAATTTTCAATCATCATAAATAAGTTAGTGTTTTAGCTAAACTCCACTTCCCTTCCCTAAAACTGAGGCAAAAAAAAAAAAAACTATCCATGCAAGCCGTATGTGGTATTGAGCCCTAGGTTGCAACTTTGTATCAAATTAGGCATCAAAAGGTGCAGGTACAAGTTCTAGATGCACTCCTATCACTTTGTCTGATCTTTAAAGGTGTACAATGGGGATAACACTCTGGGGAGGCGACAAAACTGAGGCCTACAAAAAAGGGGATCTGGAGTATAGAGAGTTGATCTGGATCAATTTATATGTTGGACTTTTCTACGACATTTTGAAGCAAAGGTTTTAGCACTAAAAATAATTCAAAGCCACTAAATTAAGTATTCGCTCTCCAGCTTTAAAAGCATATGATCCACCTCTTTTTTCCCTATACTAATCCTTGTCCCAAATACACAACCATCTGGTTAAAAAAAATTCACCATAAGTTTTAGTTACAAGAAATGTTATTTCAAGACAGACCCTTTACTGTTAAAAAAGCAGACATTTTTAGATTTATTCTTGCAGTTTAAAGTTTGATGTAATCAATTTGAATCACTGCTATATAGTATAAAAGCTTTCTAATACATTTAATATATTGCCTTTGGATAATTAGGTAAATTATTTTAAAATTTACAAGATCAGAATTTGCATTTATTTACAAACTAAATGAATAATGTTGGGAAACATTTGTTTAAACAATAAAAAACATGGGATTTCTAAAATTACCACAGTTGAAATCTACCTAAAATTTAGAATTAAATGATAAAACATATTCATGTACCATTATTAGATTATAAACTCTATGAAGGCAGGGGTTTTATTATTCTTAAGGCCCACAGTGCCTAAGACAGTTCAAACCCATTAAAGGCATCAAAAGTATTTGTAGAAACAGGTTGGGTGTGGTGGCTCACACCTGTAATCCCAGCACTTTGGGAGGCTGAGGCAGGCGGATCTCTTGAGGTCAGGAGTTCAAGACCAGCCTGGCCAACATGCTGAAACCCCGTCTCTACTAAAAATACAAAAAATAGCCGGGTGTGGTGGCTCATGCCTGTAATTGCAGCTACTCAGGAGGCTGAGGCAGAAGAATCACCTGAACCCAGGAGGCGGAGGTTGCAGTGAGCCAAGATTGCGCCACTGCACTCCGGCCTGAGCAACAGAATAATGTAATCAAAAAAAAAAAAACCCAAAAAAAACACACCTTTTCCTGTCTGCCTATACACCCCAAAGAAAATAAATCCTTCTATCAAAAAGACATATGCATGTGTATGTTCACTGCTGTGCCATTCACAACATCAAAGACATGGAATCAACCCAAGTGTGGTACATATATGTCATGGCATACTATAAAGCAAAAATAATAATAATAAATATTTGCGGAAACAGATAACCTACAGAATCAGAGAAGATACTCACAAACTATGCATCCGACAAAGGTCTAATATCCAGAATCAACAAGGAACTTAAATCAACAAGCAAAACACTATACAATCCCATTAAAAAGGGGCAAAGGACATAACAGACACTTCTTAAAAGAAGACATATGGCATGGTGTATGTAATCCCTCACACCTGTAATCCCAGCACTTTGGGAGGCTGAGTCGAGCAGATCACTTGAGGTCAGACCAGCCAGGCCAACACATGGTGAAACCCCATCTCCACTAAAAATACAAAAATTAGATGGCCGTGGTGGCACATGCTTGTAATCCCAGCTACTTGGGAGGCTAAGGCAGGAGGATCGCTTGAACTCAGGAGGCAGAGGTTGCAGTGAGCTGAGATTACTCCACTGCACTCCAGCCTGGGTGATAGAGGAAGACTCTGTCTCAAAACACAAAAACAAAACAAAAACACAAAACAAAAAGACATACAAGCGGCCAAGAAACATGAAAAAATACTCAGTATCACTAACCAGAGAAATGCAAGTCAAAATCACGAGATACCAACTCACAGCAGTTGTGACGGTTAATATGAAGTGTCAACTTGATTAGCCAGTCAAAAATTGCTGTTAGTAAAAAGTTAAAAGACAACAGATGCTGGTGAGGCTGCAGAGAAAAGAGAATGCTTATACACCGTGGTGGGAATATAAATTAGTCCAGCCACCGTAACAAGCAGTTTGGAGATTTTTCAAAGAACTTAAAACAGAACTATCACTAGACCCAGCAATCCCATTACTGTCTATATACCAAAAGAAAATAAATCTTTCTATCAAAAAGACATATGAATGTATATGTTCACTGCTGCACCATTCACAATATCAAAGATATGTAATCAACCCAAGTGTCCATCAATGGTAGATTAAATGAAGAAAATGTGGTACATATATGTCATGGAATAGTATAAAGCCACAAAAAATAATGAAATCATGTCCTCTGCAGCAACATGGATAGAGGTGGAGGCCAGAATCCTAAGCAAATTAACTCAAAAACAGGAAACCGAACACTGCATGTTCTCACTTGTAAGCGAGAGCTTACAAGTGAGAGCTTACACTAAGCACACATGGATACAAATATGGGAACAATAGACACTGTGGACTACTAAAGGGCAGAGGAAGGTGGCATAGGTTAAAAAAAGTTACCTGTCAGGTATTATGCTCACTACCAGGGTGATGGGATCTGTATTCCAAACCTCATAATCACACAATACTCCCATGTAACAAATCTGCACATGTACCCCCTGTATCTAAAATACAAAGTAAACATTTTTTTTTAATTTAACATTTTTAAATTTTTTTAATTTAGAATTTCTTAGATCAAATTCTAACACCAATATAGGAGTACTTGTATTTTGAGATGGGAGTCTCGCACTTTTGTCCAGGCTGGAGTGCAGTGGTGTGTCTTGGTTCACTGCAAGCTCTGCCTCTCGGGTTCATGCCATTCTTCTGCCTCAGCCTCCCGAGTAGCTGGGACTAGAGGCGCCCATCACCACGCCCGGCTAATTTTCTGTATTTTCAGTGGAGACGGGATTTCACCGTGTTAGCCAGGATGCTCTTGATCTCCTGACCTCATGATCCGCCCACCTCAGCCTTCCAAAGTGCTGTGATTACAGGCGTGAGCCACCATGCCCAGCCATAGGAGTACTTGTATTGGAACCAAAGATGAAAAGCAGTCCACAAAAAGTAGAAAGACTTAAAATACCTGAAGTCAAATACTGGCTCAGCTGATTATATGACTTTGAGCAAGTTAAATTCTGAGTTCCACTGTCCTCATATACAACCTATAGTTAATGCCTCAGAGCTTTATTAGAACAAGTCGGCATATGATGAAGCCTCTCTCTTTTTTCTCCTTTCATGGTTGGAGTTGAGACTGGATAGTGGATTTGCTACAGTTTTCCCGGAAGCAGACTTATTCTTTCCTCAATCTTAGCCAAAAGCCTTCTAAAAGGCAAAATTATGGAGTCTCTTCTCATCACTGTTACCTAATAAGCAATTACAACTGCTTCTAGCAAATAAATTCTGGGGCTGAAAACAAAAAGGAGAGTTAGCTACAAAGAATATAGGGGTAAGGCTAAACCTAAAGTTGGGGATGCATTAAGTACAACTGGAGAAAAAAAGTGCAGATACACAGACATCTGGAATTTCTTATAGTGATAAAGTACCAATTTCAGGGCCAGGCACAGTGGTTCACGCCTGTAATCCCAACACTTTGGGAGGCCGAAGAAGGCAGATCACTTGAGGTCAGGAGTTCGAGACCAGCCTGGCCAACATGGTGAAACCCCATCTCTCCTAAAAATACAAAAATTAGCCAGGAGTGGTGGCACGTGCCTGTAGTCCCAGCTACTCGGGAGGCTGAAGCAGGAGAATCACTTGAACCCGGGAGGTGGGGGCTACAGTGAGCTGAGATCGCACCACTGAACTCCAGCCTGGGCAACAGAGAGAGACTCCATCTCAAAATAATAAATAAATAATAACAATAACAATAATAATGAGTACCAATTTTACTTTTTCTTTTTGTGGCGGGGGGACAGAGTCTTACTCTTGTTACCCAGGCTGGAGTGCGGTGGCACAATCTTGGCTCACGGCAACCTCCGCCTCCCGGGATCAAGCGATACTCCTGCCTCAACCTTCTGAGTAGTTGAGATTACAGGTGCCCACCACCATGCCCAGCTAATTTTTCATATTTTTAGTAGAGTTGGGGTTTCACCATGTTGACCAGGCTGGTCTCGAACTCCTGGCCTCAGGAGATCTGCCCTCCTCGGCCTCCCAAAGTGCTGAGATTACAGGTGTGAGCCACCGCGCCTGGCCTATTTTAGTTATTTCTTGAGGCAACTCTCTGCCAGTGCTCTTATGTATGGTGGTGACAAAGCGCCTGTCACCTCCAGACTTTAACAAAACACAGAACAAATCCATAAATCAGTCTACCTCCGAAAGAATAAAATTAAGTGAGCTAAACTGGTAACTGCTCAAAGGAAATCAGTTTTTGGAAGAAAATGATACTTCTTACTAATTATTATTTCACTAACAAAAGAACAAAGTGAATAATGCAATTAATAATTTCTTCATATTTATATATTTTCATCAAATTGAAAAAAAAACCCCTCTAAACCTGAAATATGGTGAAATACTTACTCTATTTAATAAATCAATTTCTTCTTTGAGTTTTCCAATCATTTCCTCTTTATCTTGCATCAGTCTCACAAGTCTTAGGTTTTCTTGTCTTTCTCGTACTACTTCCTGGTAGACACAATTTAAAAAACAGTAATTAGGAAGTAATTGGTTATTTATAATATTCCTAAATGGCATATATCTGCCAAGTTTGGTAAAATATCTTACATACATGAAGATTTCCAATGAATTCCTTAAAACATTTGGTGAAGGAACAAAGATCCCACCACAAAAGGAGAATGAGGGGAATATAGGAGCTGTTAGGATGCTCCTGAGTAAAGCTATGTTTATACAAGTCTTTAACAAAACTAATGTAATAGACTCAATGATTTAACTTCATGTGAGTGTGTATGTATGTGTGACAGTGTTTCGCTCTTGTCACCTAGGCTGGAGTGCAATGGCACTATCTCGGCTCACTGCAACCTCTGCCTCCTGGGTTCAAGCAATTCTCCTGCCTCAGCCTCCCAAGTAGCTGGAATTACAGGTGCACGCCACCATGCCTGGGTAATTTTCATGTTTTTAGTAGAGATGGGGTTTTGCCATGTTGGCCAGGCTGGTCTTGAAATCCTGACCTCAAGTGATCTGCCTGCCTCAGCCTCCCAAAATGCTGGGACTACAGGCGTGAGGCACCGTGCGCGACCTGTGATTTAACTTCTTTAGCTTATCACCACTGTAAGTTATGAACTACCTTATTCTTTAATGGGTATCTTGTTTGAAATAATTCAAAATTAATTTTTATTAAAAATACAAGGTTTAAGAAAAGGAGATGGCCCAATAGAAATTCTAAACAGAAAAACAATTATTCTAGTTTTACTTCTGGCTCTGCCAGTTAACTGATAATGGATAAAAAGAAGGAACTAAAGTAGATTACTGACTTTTAATATTTTTTTCTTTAAACAATGCAATACCTTTTGCAAAGAAATCTTATTTAGAATCCAAGGCATTGGACTTGCTCAGCCACCTTGGGGGCAAAAGGGAAGCAGAGCTCAAAAGGCCTTGCCCAGAACTTGGCTTCTTTCCTACTAAACCTCCTAGAGAGCAATCAACCATTCATATCCCTTAGCTGCTGCCAACTACTAGCAATTCAATCCAAACTCTTGTGGAACTCATGGGCAACTCCCTTCAAAACTAGTAGATTGCATATTACTGAAGTTTTTAATTTAAAATTATGAAATAATAGGCTGGGCAGAGTGGCTCCCACCTGTAATTCCAGCACTTTAGGAAGCTGAGGCGGATGTATCACCTGAGGTTAGGAATTCAAGACCAGCCTTACCAACATGGTGAAACTCTGTCTCTACTAAAAATACAAAAAAAAAAATTAGCCGGGCATGGTGGTGCATGCCTGTAATCCCAGCTACTTGGGAGGCTGAGGCAGAAGAATCGCTTGAACCTAGGAAGTGGAGGTTGCAGTGAGCCAAGACTGCGCCATTGTACTCCAGCCTGGGCGACAAGAGCGAAACTCTGTCTCAAAAATAAATAGATAAATAAAAATAAATAAAATTATGAAATAACAATTCCAAGAAGAAACTGCTGTTAAAGCTTAGAAATGTGACCTCAAAATAATCATAAATGTTATAAAATAGAAACAAGTTTTAAAAATGAAATTTCTTTATATAACATATAAATGAGATATTTAATAATATAGAGAATAATCTCAAGTAAAACAAAACACATTTTCAACAATTACAAAAGTATTCAACACCATTGCTAATTTTAGGGGTTGAATGTCAGTGGCACAAACCTGAGACCCTACAGTTAATAAATTTATGCCAATAGTCATCTGACTTGTACAGAAAGACACTTTTAAACAGGCATATTCTTACACAAAATTGTTTCAAACATCAAAGATGGACTTAATTCAGATTTACTCCTGTAATTTCTGAAGTGAGAAATGAAAATCTATTCAGACAATATAATAAATACACAGTAGTATATATTTGCCAGCTCAGGCTTCTAACCACTTCAAAAACAAAGACTTTTAATACATTAAAGGTAACACTTGGCAGAATAGAAGCGCACATATTAAATATTAAGGAATATTATTTCCTTTCTCTCTCAGCTGCTATGAAACAAAAGAATTCTAATGGTATATTCATTTTATCAATCTTAACTAACTTATAATCCATACCTTTTCAAGATCTTCAATTTTCTTTTCCAGTGTGCTACTTGAAACCAGATTACCTGAAACATTTGCATCCCTGTTGTATCTAGGGAACCCACTTCTATCTGTTCGAGAATATCTACTTGAGACATCTTCTTCAGAGACACTGGTTGTGCTGTGGAAATAGAAACATTTTATTAAGATCCCTAGTATTCAGTAAGAAAAACACCAAGAATATTTTCTATTCAGCTTAAAAAATTAACATTCCCCAAGGACATATGGCTATAGTAGCAACTTATTTGTAACTGTAGAAGTTAATCATTATTCCAACACAATGAAAAAGTGTAAAAGTAGCATTAATTCTTTCAACCATTATCTACTGAGTAGGTATTAAGTAATGACTGAGTAGGTGTTAAGTAATGAACACTGTTCTGGATACTGAAGATGTAACAGCGAACACAAACGTGGACTCTGCCCTTGATAGAGCTTTTGGTTAAAAGGGAATATAACTAATAATAAATAAAGCAACATGATCAGTAAAACAAGGTCAGTGATGGATATTATGAGAACTATGATAGGACAGATCTCCCAGATTTTTTTGAGATGGGGTCTCACTCTTGTCACCCAGACTAGAGTGCAGTGGTGCAATCACAGCTCACCACAGCTTTGACTTCCTGGGCTCAAGCGATCCTCCCATCTCAGCTTCCTGAGTAGCTGGGACTACAGGTATGTGGCCACCACACCAGGTAAATTATTTTGTATTTTTTTTCCAGAGACGGGGTTTCACCATGTTGCCCAGACTGGTCTCAAACTCTTGGCCTCAAGCAATCCACCCACCTTGGCCTCCCAAAGTGCTAGGATTACAGGAGTGAGCACTGCGCCTGGCCTAGATCTCCCGGACTATCTGTGTTGAAAAACCACTTTCCTTCTTCAAAATTCCAATCTTTCATGGACCAACACTTTTAAAAAGTAAAATTAAAATGAACTGCTGGAAAAGTAAAAGTTAAAAAGGTCGTAAGTCCAAATGTTTCATTAGATTCAGATCCACAAAATTATAAATAGAAAAAAAGAAAAGAATTACATAAAGTGCAAATTCTCCACTGTAAGTATGCATACAGGCAATTAATACAGAAAATTGCTACCACACTGATAATTTTGTCATGCTATAATTTTAATTTAATCAAAAGTTGTAAGTAAAACAGCGATTCCTTAAACACCAATTCATGCCCTCTGAACAGCACATATGTCAGTATTTAAAGTTTTTAATGTAAGAAATGAGTTTGCTTCTTGTTTGCCGTATTATTACTTCATTAAAAATTACCCCCAAACTTACACACATTTCTTATCTCAAAGTTCCCATTGGTCAGGAATTTAGAAGCAGCTTAGGTGGGTGATTATGATTCAGGGCTTCTTATGAGCTTTTAATCAAGATGTTGGTTGGGACTTCAGTCATCTGAAGGCTTAACTGGGCTGGAGAATCTGCTTCTAAGCTCACTCACATGACTGATGACAACGGCCTCAGTTCCTCACTATGTTGGCCTCTCCACTGGCCTGTTCACCACATGGCAGCTGGCTTCCAGAGACAAAGTGACAGAACAACTGAGACAGAAGCTGCAGTGTCTGTCATAACGCAACCTCAAAAGGGACATACTATCACACTGACCTTATTCTATTGTTCACACATATCAACCTGGTATATTGTGTGAGAGGATTATACACGGTGCAAACATTAGGAGGTAGGGTTCACTGGAGGCTATCTTGAAAGCCAGTTACCACATTTGTTAATTAATCTATGTTGGACTGATGGCAATGCTACTCAACAAGGGATAATGTATATCTAAACTACTTCTGTGTTTTAATAGCACTCAGAGAAAACAGTCTCAAATGACAGAAATTGGAGTGATTTTAATGCAATTTCAATAAGCTTGGACATTCATTTTTAAAAACTTTTGTCTCAAATGCAGAAAATTTGCTTTTCAAAGTTTGTTTTCAATCCTTTACTGACTTGCATCCATTTCCAATAATTTATCCAGCAAATTTACAGTTAAATCTAAAGTGACTTCTGGTTTTAAAAAATTGATTCCTCATCTATGAATTTCTTACCCATGGATTTTCTTGTGATAGAAAATAAAAGTGTCCTATCAAATGTCTAAGGTATTTGATTGTAACTTTTTCAAATGTGCAATATCAAGATCACCATCTACTTTACTGATAGTTGTTACTATATTGTTGTACCATTTATAACAAGCTAAGGTAACTTTCTCCTCAAATATCCAAATTTCATTTTTGTCATCTGATCTTATCTGCCATTGAAAAGCCTTCTGGGCTCACTGCAACCTCCACTTCCTGGGTTCACGCCATTCTCCCGCCTCAGCCTCCCGAGTAGCTGGGACTACCGGCACCCGCCACCATGCCCGGCTAATTTTTTGTATCTTTTAGTAGAGACACGGTTTCACCCTGTTAGCCAGGATGGTCTCGATCTCCTGACCTTGTGATCTGCCCGCCTCAGCCTCCCAAAGTGCTGAGATTACAGGCATGAGCCACTGCGTCCGGCCTAATTTTTCTATTTTTAGTAGAGACAAGGTTTCACCATGTTGGCCAGGCTGGCCTTGAGCTCCTGACCTCGTGATCCACCTGCCCCAGCCTCCCAAAGTGCAGGGATTACAGCATGAGCCACTGAGCCCGGCTGACTGAAATTCCTTCTTTGCATGGAAAGCTAAGATCACTTAAAAAATAAACAAAGAATGAGGCTATCAGACAATAAGTCTAACTCACATATTTGAAAAGCTGGGGACCAAACTGGTTTCTTATCTTGCAAAAACACCAAGAGTTCATCCCAAAGTTCGAATACTCTTGACTGAAAAGGTTGCTTTGAAGACCAATGTACACCCTAGCATCTGATAACAGTTGATCAGCTAACTCCCAAACTACAGTATCTAATTTTTTAGAAACCTCAAATTTAATGAATTAGTGTTTAATAATTCACACTTTTAGTGAACTATACTGTGAATTCAGCTGATATAGCAAGAACATCATTTAGTTCAGCTGACAAAGCAAGACTTTCTCAATGAAAGAAGCAGGACACCGATTTACATTCTGGTACAAGCTTCAGCATGTTTTTCTTATCACTGTGCCTGCATAATTAGAAGATACTCCTACAAAAGTAAAGCAAAACTCCAAACCACATTTGCTGATACTGTAACCCTTTGCAAGTGTTATATAGTTTAGAGCAAGCTGTATTTGTCAGCAATGAAGGTGAAAAATAAATTGTTACTTCCTATGTTAGCAAAACCAATGTGTTCATCAAATTGTAACAAAAATTCCTTTGCTATCCTTATTTGTCTGAGAGTTAGTTTTCCATATCACCATCCTGTCCCTAAATACATCAAGCTATGGTGTTGCTGGAAAGTGGTACGGGAACTATCTTCTTTACTACAGATTCATCCAGCATTTCCAAGCAAACATATTTTGTCTCGTCATTTGTATGCATTTTTTTTTAATATTAGTAACCTCAAGTGAGACTATCAGAAACCCCAAAAATACTAATGATTACATGTGAAATCCTGAACATCTGCTCCAGTCATCTTTGTAATATTCTTTCAAATAATGAACTTGGTTTTGAACATATTTGATGAATTGGTTTTGAACATGTCATGCCTACAACTGTCATGCCTACAACTACCAATTAAATTTTGATCATTTTATATTGTTTAAATAGCCAGTGTACCTCTAAACAATCCACTTTGGTTTTAGCACTTTGCCCATCAATTATGGCTAAAAACTAAACATAAGACACACAGTACTTTCCAAGAAAACTAGTACAAATTCTTTTGATTTGTATCTCTTTGAAATTACTTCCATCATCATCATCATTTGGTTTACTACTGCTATCGCATTCAAAAAAGTGTATCTTTGTCAATAAAGTCCAGTAAAGCTTGTGTTGTCATCAGTAAATCAGACTTATAAATAATATAAATTTTGCTTCCAGGATTTAACTACTACTTGTAAAAGATAAAATTCAAAAGAATGAAAAAGAGTTTTACATTTTTAAATTACTATATATTTTTTAATTATTTATGGGACAAGAATAATTAAAATTAATGAGATTTTAAAAATAAATGCTTTGTTTTTTGGCAGGGGGTGCGGGGGGATACAGGGTCTTGCACCGTCACCCAGGCTGATGTACAGAGGTGTCATCATGGCTCACTGCAGCCTTGAAACTTCAAAACTCCTGGGCTCAAGTGATCCTTCCATCTTAGCCTCCCAAGTAGCTGGGACTACAGGCATATGCCACCATACCTGGCTAATTTTTTTTTTTGTAGAGACGTGTCTTACTATGTTGACCAGGCTGGTCTCAAACTTGTGGCTTCAAGCTATCCTCCTGCCTTGGTTTTGGGATTATAGGCATGAGCCAGCCACATTTTATTTAATTCTTATACATTTTAGGGTTACAAATGACTAACTTCAAAATGTCACACATTGTAACAGTCCTGCTGTGCTTGATTAGCATGCAACTCACCACTGCACTTGAACAACTCTATATCCTGTTCACAGAGTAATCCACTGATCATGCACTTGGATGTGATGATGACAAGTCAAAATGCAATTCAAGTTGTGAAATGCTTATTCTCAAGTTATTTTCTTGTCTTAGATTGATAACAAACAGTTCAAGGACTACACTTTGGGTACCACTATGTTAAGAGAAGGTTGAAACTTAAAAAGGAGGAGAAAAATGTGCAAAAACCTAGAAACTGTAGCCCATTTGAGAAGCAGAGAACTCCAATATGGCTAAAGCATGAAGTGTAAACTTAAGAGTAATAATAAATATGAGGGTGAAAAAACAAGCAGGAAACCTGAATTTTTTTTTTTTTTTTTTGGAGAGACAGGTTCTCACTCTGTGGCCCAGGCTGAAGTGCAGTGGACAATCATAGCTCACTGTAAACTCAAATTCCTGGGCTCAAGCAATCTTCCCACCTCAGCCTCTGGAGTAGCTGCATGTGCGACCATGCCCGCTAATTTATCTTAATTTTTTTTTTAGAAGTTAGGTCTTGCTATGTTGCCCAGACTGGTCCTGAAGTCCTGGCCTCAAGCAATCTTCCTGCCTTGGCCACCCAAAGTGCTTGGAGTAGAAGTCTGAGCTACCACGCCTGGCCCTGAAAGTTATTTTATGGAAGAATTTAAACCAAGGGTCTCCAAATATTATTCACAATTACATACCCATGTTGGTATGTATGTTTATTTATCTACCATTTTTATAGGATTTACAATATGACAATATAAAATAATCATCTGCATCCCAAAAATACGGCATAAGAAAAAGACTAAAATTTGTTTTATTTATGGTACAAAAATTTGTTCTCACAAATATTTTAAATTAAAAATTGAATATGCTTCATCATTTCTGAAGATCTTAACACCATGTGATAATAGAGATTCAAAGATCTAGTTCTAACATCAGTTTGAATATTTGATTTTTAATGGCTATCAAAGCAGAAAGGGATGCCTTACAAAAAAATGAGAATTTTTTTAAAGTTTCACTTAAAACCTCAAAATCAGCATAATTTTTCTTAATTCATGAGAAAAGACTTGATTTTGTATATCTTAACAGCTGAAAAACAATGTGATCTTATTTGCAGTTAGACACTTGATTTTCTCCATAAATTCCCTAATCCCAGACTTGCACATTTTGTAATAAACTAGATAACTCATAAATCCACATAGATGGACACTCAAATTATAGTACTGGGCAACATGCAGAAAGTGAACAAAGCATGCTTCCCTCAGGACACCTTTAGTACAAAATGACCATCTGACATATAGAGCAAAGAAGGAATGACTAAATAACTATTACACAGTAGTAGCTTTTAAATATTAATGCCTTAGTGTTTTTCAAATAAAAAGGTAAATATGAATAAAAGTTCCAATATTTTCCTCCTGCACCCTAGCAGATTATCTTGTATATCACCCTGATTCAGATTCCATTTAAAGGTAACGGTAAGCCATCAAAGCAGGGAAAGTTACAGTATCATTTTTATAAAATATATTGGAGATGAGCTAAACGGAGAGAGAGAGGCCAATGTGGAGGCTATTGTAATCACCTATGTAAAAAATGATGGTATCCTCCTAGATTGGTGTGATGGCAATGAGATACTCAGAAGATAAACTCAACAAGGCTTGGTGAATGAATGGATATGGGCGAGATAGGGGAAAAAAATGTGTGTCAGAAATAATGTCCAGGCTATTGACTTGAGCAAAAGTAGATGTTGATGTCAACTACTGAAATCCATCAGGTTTCACAAGCTTACTTTTGAAAATGCTTAGTTTAGTACGCTTCTGAGATATCTAACGGCAGATATTTAATAGCTGCTGATTATATAGGTATGGAGCTAACGATCTGGAGTCTTCAGCATTATGTATAGATAGTAACTGAAGTCATTGGAGTGAATGAAATTTCTACCACAAGTACACAAAACCAAAAGAGAATAAAGTCTAAGATTAACAGCTGAGTAGGCTTAGCATAGTGGCTCACACCTGTGATCTCAGCACTTTGTGGGGCCAAGGAAGGAGGACTGTTTGTGGGGCCAAGGCAGGACGACTATTTGTGGGGCCAAGGCAGGACGACTGTCTGTGGGGCCAAGGCAGGACTGTTTGCGGGGCCAAGGCAGGACGACTGTTTATGCCCAGGAGTTCAAGACCAGTCTGGACAACATAATGAGACCCTATCTCTACAAAACCAAAAATAAAAAATTAGTCAGGCATGGGGGCATGTTCCTGGAGTCCCGAGCACTTGGGACTTGGGAGGCTGAGGTAGGAGGATTGCTTGAGCCCAAGAGGTTGAGGCTGCAGTAAGCGATTACGCCACTGCACTCAGCCTGGGTGTCATGGTGAGACCCTGTAAAAAGAAACAAAAACAAAAAAAAACAAGTAATACCAATACATAAAGATGAGGTACAGGAAAGAAAGAACTACAAATAAGAATGGGTAATACCAGCAAAGTGGTAAAAAGAAAATCAACAGAGGCAGGTATCACTAAAGCCATACCATATTATCAAAGAAGACCATTAGAAGCATTTTAAAGGACCTGTTTTACACAAAAAAAGAAGTCCAACTTTCTGCATCCATCCATGACCTTTTAAGTAGAAACTATAATGCTGACAGCTACAAACAAAGCATCCAGAAACATGGATGTCCATTAGTAGTCGTGTATTTGCTTGATGAACAAGTTTAAAACAGTATTTCAAAAATGTTTAATTTATTAACAATTTTTAAAACCTTCCATCTTAGGCTTGTCAATACATAAACGGCATCATTATGCAATTTTTTTTTTTTGAGACAGAGTTTCACTCCTCTTGCCCAGGCTGGAGTGCAATGCCACTATCTCGGCTCACTGCAACCTCCACCTGCAGTCAAACAATTCTCCTGCCTCCACCTCCCCAGTAGCTGGGATTACAGGCACCCGCCACCATACCCGGTGAGTTTTTGGTATTTTTAGTAGAGATGGGGTTTCCCCATGTTGACCAGGCTGGTTTCCAACTCCTGACCTCAGGTGATCCGCCCACCTCGGCCTCCCAAAGTGCTGGGATTACAGGCATGAGCCACCACACCCGGCCTTCATTATGCAAATACAAGGAATAGTGAAAAACAAGATCAGTGCTTCATTCCCAATATGTATTATGTTTTTAGGAAATACTGTCATAATTGTGAAGATTTGTGTTGCTTGATCTTATTGCCAAATTTAGCCGTTTAACCTATTTTAAAGGCCAGATATGCACAGTGCAAAATAGTCAGAATAAAAGGCTGCTTCATTAACTCCAAAAAGTTTTTAACATTCTATTTATGAATGTTAACATAAATCTCTAATATAATCCAAAAAGAATCCTCCCTCCACTCTTAGCTACAAAGACATGAACTATAATGCTCAGAAAAGGGAAAAGAAACGGTATCATCAAAAATAAATGTCACCCCTTACTGGAAGTTTTCCCCCTCTGGGAATTTTCGCATCTTATGTAGAAACACCAGGGGGTGTTGTGTTGGGGGAAATTATGCTATTACTCTAAAACTATCATGAGAATGAGATTGGCAGCATTAAGAGATTACAGCTAGAGGAATTTTGCACTAAAATAGACATTATAAAGCTTTAGCAATGAGAAGAAATACAAGACTCAAGGGTAAATCCTACTTTTAGAATAAGTATCAAATATTCAGAAGTACAGGATATATTCTGAAATTCCTAAATAACCAGCAACTACATGACTGGCTTCCATCCTTTTAGTGTCTTTCACTGCCCTATTCTCTTCACCCTCTGCCACTCTCACTCTTCAAAACAGCTCCTTGCTCTGTTTATCTCTCTTCTTCCTTTAAATACAAACATACACATAAGCACATATGCCAACAACTAAAAATAAAAATCAAGTCTCATTAAACTCTCATAACTCTTTATTAAAATTGACACATATTTATTATAGAAAACAGAAAATACAAATGAGAGTAATTCCACTAACCCAGAGATAATGTCCATTAACATTTTATAACATATTAGCAAATGTTTAGCCTTCTGGATTAGATTCCTTTTAAAAATCTTAGGAAAAATATTTATCTTCTCCCAGAAAAATAAACAATATCTTCTTTTACACAGAATTTTAGCAGTTTATCATATGAATAGTTCTCAGATAATACTTAATGATACTTTGTTTTGTATCATACTTTTTTGTACTATGCTCTCTCCTCCATTTTACATAAACAGGTAATAATTTTCTTATATTTTTCTATAGCATCATTTTAATGGCTGCATTATAACTCTACAGCAATATATTATAGTTTTTAATCTATCTCATTATTAAAAATTTAAGTTGTTTCAGTTAGGGAATATCATACATACTCATTTCTGGTATATTAAATATAGTGAATTATCCTAAAGAGATCAAATACATGTGGCTGCTCAAATTTCACCACCTGAGAGCTAGACAAGTCCAGAAAACACTCTCCAAATATAGTTTATTATATACAGTAGAAACAGCTAAAATTATACATTCCTTATTATCACTGACTTAACATAGGTGTCCTAAACAGCCAAGCATAGTACTCTGCGCCTTTGAACTATTCAATGAATATCTGACATATAATGTGTATATATATATTTTTTAAAAGCCTTCAACTAAGCAATATGAAAAATTTCTGTGTACTAAGAATAAGGGTCACACAAAAACTTGTACATGAATGTTCACAGCCTATTGTCTATTATATGTATATTTCGTATTAGTCAAAAAGTGTAAAGACTCTAACATGTCCATTATGTTAATCCAAATGGTAAAACATAATATAGTACATCCATGCAAACTACAATATGGAATCATCTTGAAAAAATTATGCTTAGTAAATGATGAGACACAAAAACCCACATACTTGGCCAGGTGCAGTGGCTCATGCCTATAATCCCAGCACTTTGGGAGGCCCAGGAAGGCAGATCACTTGAGACCAGGAGTTCAAGATCAGCCTGGCCAACATGGCAAAACCCTATTCTACTAAAAATACAAAAATTGGCTGGGTGGGGTGGTGCCTACCTGTAGTCCCAGACACTTGGGAGGCTGAGGCACAAGAATCACTTAAACCCGCAAGGCAGTGGGTTGCAGTGAGCCAAGATCACACTACTGCACTCCAGCCTGGGTGACACAGCGAGACTCTGTCTCAAAAAAAACCAAAAAACCAAAAAAACAAGAAAGCCATATACTGTATGATTCCATTTATCTGAAATATTCAATATACACAAATCTATAAGGATAGAAAACATACTACTAGTTGCTGGGGGATGGGGCAGAGGAAGAATGGATATGAAGGGTATGGAGTTTCCTTCATGGTAGAACAAATTTTGGAACTAGACAGCAGTAATGGTTGTGAACACTGTGAATGTCCTAAAAATACTGAACTGTACACCTTAAAAGGGTGAATTTTATGGCATTTGAATTACATCTCAATGAAAACAGGGAACAGTATGATCAGTTAAGTGATGAATTTCCAAATAAATGCACAAAATGCACTTAAAATGACACCAAATATTATTACATGGTTTATTTTTCATTATAATGAAGAAACTCTAGATGTTGTTAGACTTCCTAATTCAGAACAAGTTATTTTCTGACTTTGTACTATAGCTAAAACAAAGTAAAGATCTGAGTGGATCTGTGAAACCTAAAGCCATATATCCAGAAGTTACTTTTTGGGAAAAAATAAAATGAAACGCTATCTTAAAAAGAAAAAAAATCCAGTTACTGGTACCACCCAGTCACTTGGAGTTTAAATAAGCTAATCAAACTACCACACTGTACCTATTTCCTACCCATGCTAGGCAAATTAACATTACTACCATGAGGTAATGCAACATATGCTGACACAATCTGCAAATTACCTGTTTAATCTCATACAAGTCATTACACTTCACTGTGCCTCAGTTTACTCATTTGTAAAATAAGAATAATAAAAGCATCTCCCTAGGACTATCAAGGAATTAGCTGAATGGAAAGTACTTTGAATAGTACCTGGTACACAGTAATATTATATAAATATTAATAATACTTATGACCTAGAACCATCAGTCCACAAAATGTACAAGAATCCCCAATTTATTTCAAATAATCATTTTATGACTTTCATGTACTGTTTCCAAATCTATTAACTAGAAAGGTCAATGCTATTGCATGTCTGACAGCATTGGGTAAAATACAGAACATATTCTAATATAGAAATAATAGATTTTGCCAGGCGCAGTGGCTCACACCTGTAATCCTAGCACTTTGGGAGGCTGAGGCAGATGGATCACTTGAGGTCAGGAGTTTGAGACCAGCCTGGTCAACATAGTAAAACCCCATCTCTACTAAAAATACAAAAATTAGCCAGGCTTGGTGGCACGTGCCTATAATAGTAGCTACTCGAGGGGCTAAGACAGGAGAATTGCACCACTGCACTCCAGTCTGAGTGACAGGGAGGGAGGGAAGGGAGGGAAGGGAGGGAGGGAGGGAGGAAGGGAGGAAGGCAGGAAGGCAGGAAGGCAGGAAGGAAGGCAGGAAGGAAGGAAGGAAGGAGAAAGAAAGAAAGGAAAGAAAGGAAAAAAAGAAGGAAAGGAAAGGAAGAAAGGAAAGAAAGAAGGAAAGGAAAGGAAGGGAGAAAAAGGAAAGAAAAGAAAAAAGGAAAGAAAGAAAGAGAGAGAGAGAAAGAGAGAGAGAAAGAGAGAAAGAGAAAAGATCTTAAAAGGAATAGATTTCTTTAGAAAGGGCCATATATAGCCCAAGAAGACTCGCTTTCTTCAACTACTGAGAGATTCATTTGGTCGTCTTTAGTTTGGATTTCTCACCTTTAAAGAATCTGGCTGATTTCTGGCCAGGTGCACTGGCTCACACCTGTAATTCCAGCACTTTGGGAGGCCAAGGCAGGCAGACCTCTTTAGCCCAGGAGTTCAGGACCAGCCTGAGCAACACAGAAAAACCCCGTCTCTACAAAAAATTTTAAAATTAGCAATTTAATTTTTAATTTTTAAAAATTTAAAAATTAGGGTGTGGTGGCACATGCCTGTAGTTCACAGCCACAAGGCTGGAGGATCACCTAAGCCTGGGAATTGACGGCTGCAGTGAGCCATGATTGCACTACTGCATTCCAGCCTGGGCACTGGAGTGAGACCTTGTCTCAAAAACAAAAACAAAAACAAAAAAGAATCTGGCAGATTTTTCTGGTTTTGACCCTTGACCAACAAACCAAGGAAGTTTGTGTCTACTTGGTGGTTCTCAAAACAAGAACTACTGGTTAAAACGATGATCATGGTGAAACCCTGTCTCTACTAAAAATTAGCCAGGTATGGTGGCACATGCCTGTAATCTCAGCTACCCAGGAGGCTGAGGCAGGAGAATCACTTGAACTCAGGAGGCGGAGGTTGCAGTGAGCCAAGATTGCACCATTGCACTCCAGCCTGGGCGACAAGAGCGAAACTGACTCAAAAAAAAGAAAAAAAAAAAAAATCATTAAGTTCCATTTAGGAAAAAAAGTTAACATTGTTGTGTTGCAACATCTTAAATCTTGAATGAAAACTATGTCTAAATCAATTATTCATCTCTAAACAAACAGGTTCTAATCGGTTTCTTATGAAAGAGCTTGAGAATGAAGTTGAGAACTAAAGGTCTTAACTGGCTATCCCCAACCTTTTTGGCAACAGGGAGCAGTTTCATAGAAGACAATTTTTCCATGGACCAGGGGATGGCAGGGAGGATGGTTTTGGGATGAAACTGTTCCACCTCAGATCATCAGGCATTAGATTCTCATAAAGGAGCATGTAACCTAGATCCCTCGCATGAGCAGTTCACAATAGAGTACGTGATCCTATGAGAATCTAATGCTGTTGCCGATCTGGCAAGAGGCAAAGCTCAGGCAGTAATGCTCACCTACTGCTCACCTCCTGCTGTGTGGACTGGTTCCTAACAGGCCACAGACAGGTAAGCAGTCCACACCCCGAGGGGTGGGGACCCCTGGCTTAAAGTATTTCACAGTGTCTCAAATTAAATGCATTTATGTTATGTAGAAGTCTTACTTAAACAACAGCAAAGATTTAGTTTATGGAATCATCTACACGGAGTTAGTTCTGCTATAACACAACATAAGTGTTTCTAAAATCACTGTGTTATGCAAAAATCACTCAATAAAAACATGAGGAGCCAGGCATGGTGGCTCACACCTGTAATCCCAGCACTTTGGGAGGCTGAGGTGGGTGAATCACTTGAGGTCAGGAGTTTGAGACTAGCCTGGCCAACATGGCAAAAACCCATCTCTACTAAAAATACAAAAATTAGCCAGCCATGGTGACAGATGCCTATAATCCCAGCTACTTGGGAGGCTGTGGCAGGAGAATCACGTGAGCTCAGGAGGCAAAGGTTGCTTGAGCCCAGGAGGTAGAGGTTGCAATGAGCCAAGATCATGCCACTGCACTCCAGCCTGGGTGACAGAGTGAGACTCCACCTCAAAAAAAAAAAAAAAAGGGTGGGGGGAATTATCCAGAAAATGGGGTTGGTGGACAATGTTCTAAAACTTCATCAGTGACACATTATAAAAGATAGTAGCCTAATATAAAGTGGTAGTACAGTTTTACAGGTTAAACAGCTAAGAAATACATAAATACGGCATTTTATCTTGAAAAAGCAGTGAAGTTTCCTTATAGAAGCTGGTTGGCAGCAGAAGGGTTGCAGCTTATGGGTTAATATGAAATGTGAGAAAGAAGATATCTGAAATTAGACTGGTAGTTGTAACATCACATGTGGAAGTGATAGGGACAGGAGGCAGGAAAATTCTGGGCAGAAGAGGATGGTACTGGTGAGGGTCCCACCCTCAATCCTTGAACTGTGGCCCAAAATGAGAACATGCATTCCTGTTGTCTTGCTTGAATGTTGCCTTTTCCAAAACCACCCATGGCCTGTTCTGCTCTCCATCCTGTGCCCATAAAAAACTCAGGCTCTGCCACCAGAGAGAGGAGAAGAAGAGAAGAGGAAAAGCCGTTTGACTTCAGAGTAATGGCTTGACAGTGTTGCTCCAGGGAAAGATTATCTTCCCCCTCCATCCCCTTTCCAGCTCCCCTTTCATTGGCAATGTAATCCTCAATATTCACCACCCTCCAATTCGTTCATGTGACCTGATTTTTCCTCGACACTGAAGGGTGCAAATGCTAAAGGCTGTCATACTGACCCTATGCTCTTGCTAGCAGAGGGCAACTAACTGCCTCACAAGAAAAGGCAGAGGGCCCACTGAACTGTTTAACACTTAAGCCGTCCATGGACAGAAAAGCTAAAAGAGCACTAACTATAATACTCCTTCTGGGACTTCAGGGGTAGTGGGCATCCCCCTAGATACTGCCATGGAGACAGTACAGAATTCATTCCTGCCAGCGACCAAAAGCACTCACCCCAGCTCTTGCACCTGCTCACCTGTGCTCCCCGCTCCCACAAGGAGTAGAATGCAGTGGGTTTGAGTGAGTGGAATTTGCCCCTGCCCCACCAAAGCGCCTGGTTAGGTCCAGTACCTGTGCACTCCAGTTCCTGCCTGCAAAGGGGCCAGGGAAACTTTCCTGCTTCAGAAGCAAAGCTGTAGCTCATACTGAGGTACCTGGTAGATGTTTGCCAAGAATGCCTGAGAGACTTTTGTGTATTCAGTTGAGCTGGGTAAGGTTTTCAGCATTTACCTAGCATTTCTGGTGAACAAAACTGTGTATAAGCAAAGGTGAAATTTGAGGTAGGGTCAAATTGTTCCCTAATGTACCAATTAGGATCAATTTGCATTTCCAAAGCAAGCACTATAACAGAATTGACTTTGCAAGAAAATTCTGACCCCGAAGAAAAAGAATCCAAATAAAGTAGACAGAATATTTGGATATTTATCCAAATAAAGTAGACAGAAATTATGGGTCACCACAGCAGTGATAGTGAGGATTTCTGATATATTTATGCTCTACTTCATTTAAAAGGCAGAAATCACTCAGTCGATACTAGCCATTATTTAGAGAACTAAAAGGTGAAGATACTCATGTTACATTAGGTGAGGAGTAAACCAGAATGTAAAAGTGTACATCCATTATGCTCACGGTTATACATACAAAAAGCCTAAAAAAACAAACTGGAAGTAAAAAGTAAAAGCAATGTTAACAGTGCTTGACTTAGATTTTGGTAAGATTTTCTAATCCTAACTTTCTTTATTTCTTGAATCTTCTAGTGGGTATGCATTACTTTTTAAATGGAGAAAACAATGTTTAAGTTGTATAATGTTTCTATCTTGATCATATGCAGTAGTTGCAAAAAGTATTAAGGAAAGAAAAGTCCTGATGAAGTTACATGAATTATAAAACTATAATAATACTGTGAAACACTGCAGATATGAAATAGGGCTTAACATCAAAATTTTGGCTAAGATAAGGTTAATATTTTCTGACATTCATATCTTGATGTGTCTATGCTCTTTATAAAAACAAAAACTAGTAGTATTTCCTCTTTCTGCTCAGATGGAATGTGGTAAAATAGTTCACTGAAGTAAACAAAGCCTTTTTCCTCATCTGTGAAAGACATGCCTGCCCTGGCTGTCACCTGATGAGGCTAACTATCAGGTAATGTATGTGAAAGTGCTTTAAAAACTACTAAACCTATTAAGGTTACTTGGAGGGGAGGGGGTAGGTAGAGAAGTGCTGAGAAGCACTTATTACTTTGCATAAATGTTGCTTAATAAAATAATACTGAATTAAGCATATTTGTGAAAACAAGAGCCAGTTAATAACTAACTGAATGGTAAAACACTGTTTGTCTTGTTTCCCCTGTTGTTTGTTTTATTTAGAGTTGGGATCTCACTGTCTCCCAAGCTGGAGTGAGGTGGCACCAATCATGGAAGACTCTGGGGCTCAAGTGAGCTTCCCATCTCACACCTCAGCCTCCACTGCAGCTAGGACTACAAGTGCTTACTACAAGCACCCAACTAATTTTTTTCTTTTTCTTTCTACTTTTTTAAGAGATGTTGTCTTGCTATGTTGCCCAAGCTGGTCTCAAATTTCTGGCCCTCAAGTAATCCTCCACCTTAGCCTTCTGAGTTGCTGGGATTACAGGCATGAGCCACTACACTAACTTCACCTGTTATTTATGAATAGTAAGTTGCATACCCTGGCTAATCCTGCCCTTCATAAGTCCTTAAGACTGTCTTGCCTTTTCTTTTCTTTTTTAAAAGTTTTTAACCAATGCACTATAAATTTACTTTCCAAATAAAAATTTTGTTAAGAAAATTACACATTGAGGCTAGGCACAGTGGCTCATGCCTCTAATCTGAGTACTCTGGGAGGCAGAGTTGGGAGGATCACTTGAGTTTGAGATCACCCTGGGAAACACGGAGAGATCCTGTCTCTACCAAAAATTTAAAAAAAAAAAAAAAGAAAAGAAAAGAAAAGAAAAAGAAAATTACACATTGAAAAAAAAAAAAAACCCACAAATTCATAACACCAATCCACCTTTACTAAATCTTGAGTTTCAGAAATTACATAACCCTCACCTCCAAATAGTTCCCTACAGTTAAACACATTTTTATAAGGAAAACCGGGAATATGTAAGACACATTCTACGTAAGTCAATTCAAGTTTAAAAAACAGCATAATTAGCCTGAGCATGTAACAGACTCAAGGCTAAAAGTGTACATTCTTATTTGTGAGAAAAATTAAGTATTTAATTCATAACTTATAAGAGCATACACTCAAATGAATCTTCTGGGTGTTTGAACCTTCTAATGACTGTAAGAGTTATTTCTAGTTATATAAAATTTATATATATATTTATATATAAATCTTATATCTATTTATATGTAAATCTTATATATTATATATGTATTTTATATAAATATACAATATATAATTTACATATTATATATAATTTCTCATGTTATTTAGTTTACTGAAAATATTTTCTATTTTCAGTTATATATATAAAAACTAAGCTACTAGGTTTACTGGAAATATTTTCTTACATGAGATGCCAAATTTCTTTTACTCTATTCTCCCTTTTTTTCATTCCCATTAGTCAGCAGACACCTTCACTAAGAAACATCTATTCTCTAGTCATTGCTATAACTTGCTGACAGATTAATGAAAATAACGAACTGTTGATATAAAATGTAACACACTTCTACTAGATAAGAGATAATTTCATATATAGACTCTAGGTTTTGTGGCTTTTTAAGTTTTTGTGTTTTTTTTTTTTTTTCTTTTTAGATGGCATTGAAATGGGAGCTCCAAACCAATAAAAAATGATGGGAAGTTTTAAGATATTTACAACAGTATTAAACAGGGGCAAATCTTTGAAAGCTGAAAAGTAACAAACCACATGCTCTAGGCTATGAGAATACAAGTATGAAAAAAACAAACACATGGACATGTCACAATAGTCTCAAAAGTTTCACAAAAATTTACACAAGTTTGCCTTCTGATTTAACACAATGACATGTAAATAAAGCTTTTGATAGGATTTATAAAATTATTCCCCTCTTGATTCGAATTAAAGAACACAAATTTGAAAAGTGTCATTCGTAATTTAAGACTATTGTTTGATAAGAACTAAATGTATAAGATCAATACAACAAACTTGTTAAGTTGCCACAGTTTATCTTTAGTCTCCAACCAAAAACTAATGCTTAAAAATTTTTGGTTTGAGAATGTGGTATGGGAACAGGCCACACATCAAGGCTATTTCATAATTATTTCTGGAAAAAGAAAAAGGATTTTTTTTCCAGTTTAAACTATTAATGGTAAACAAAAGGGCCGGGGTGCGGTGGCTTACGCCTGTAATCCCAGCACTTTGGGAGGCCGAGGTGGGCAGATCACAAGGTCAGGAGATAGAGACCATCCTGGATAACACGGTGAAATCCCTTCTCTACTAAAAATACAAAAAATTAGCCAGGCGTGGTGGCGGGCACCTGTAGTCCCAGCTACTCAGAAGGCTGAGGCAGGAGAATGGCGTGAACCCAGGAGGCAGAGCTTGCAGTGAGCCAAGATTGTGCCACTGCACTCCAGCCTGGGCAACAGAGCGAGACTCCGTCTCAAAAAAAAAAAAAGGCAAACAAAAACAGGTTTTATTATACCTACATCAAAATTACCCAGAAATGAAAATAAAAGCAGTAACAGTAGTAAACGTACTGATTGTTTTCCCATGTGCCAGAAACTATTTCAGATTTACTTACTCTTGCTGATTATCTTGACCTTCTCATCTCTTTCTGTTGCTAATAAATACTGTAGCCCATGACAAAAATTAAATTTTATTTTTATATAACAGTGTAAAAATAGAGTATTGGTTAACGAATGTTTTATTTATAGCCTAATTATTTTAAACTCCAACATACAAATAGATGAAAATAAGGGTTTTACATGTATAAATCTAGGCAGGTGGTCTTACATAGTTAATAAAAATATGGGCTCTAGAGTCAGGTTGCCAGAATTCAAATCGATTTTACTGTTGACTAGGTTTTTAACCCCAGAAAAATTATTCTACTTATTTAACCTCATGTCTCTCATCTATAAAATGGAAATAAATATTATTCCTGCCTTATAAGATAATCATGAGAATTGAAAGAACTCTATGTAAAGCACTTTGGACACAGTAAGTACTCAATAAGATTTATCATTCTAGGATTATTAGCACAAGTATGACCACATGCTTCTGCAACATTTATGGACTCAACAGGGAAGAAGGAAGTGAATATCCTAGACACCTCCACTTGTACCCAATTCTGATTTTCTTCCTATACATAAACACGCACAAACACATTCTCTGGTAGAAGTGTTACTCATTGTGTACAGGTGGTGCAATGCGATCTGTGTCCTCCCAAAATTCGTATGTTGAAGCCATAACCTTCAATGAGATGGAGCCCTTGGGACATAATTGGGTTTAAATGAGGTCACGAGGATGAGACCCTCATGATGGGATTAGTTCCTTTATTAAGAAGGGACCTCAGAAAGCTTACTTTCCCTCTTCCTCCCTTTCTCTTTCTCTTTCTCTCTGCCGTGTTAGGACACAGTGAGAAAGTGGCTACCTATAAGGCAGGAAGAGAGTCCTCACCAGAACCTGACAATGGTGGACATGCAGCCTCCAGAAATATGAGAAAATAAATTTCTGTTGTTTAAGCCATCAGTCTATGGTATTTTGTTATGGCACTCCGAGCTAACTAATACAGATGGGTCTACTTGTATTTTCAATATTTAAATACATGAGAAATAACAATTCAAGGCATTTATTTTGCAAAGTTCATCAACATTTATTTTTCAAAGACTGCGGCATGTCAGAGTAAGCCATGGTCAGGCAGACATTATACTCCTGCTTACAATGTAATTTATTTTTGAGAGCACAATAGTAAGTAAGGTTCGTTACTTTTCAAAGAGCTACTTTAAACAGTTCTAGTTAAGTCAATGTCAGACAGATATTACATTCATGCCTACAATATGTTTAAGTCATAAGGATTCTTACCTTTTATATCTGCCTGAAACTGTTCTAGGTGGCTCCTGTAAAGTAAAAATAATTACGTATCAGTTTGAGTATGTATGTACACAATTACTGATTATATAAAATAGTTGATAGAGAATATTTAAATTTTTTTCTGAGACGGAGTCTTGCTCTGTCACCCAGGCTAGAGGGCAGTGGCGCGATCCCGGCTCACTGCAAGCTCCGCCTCCCAGGTTCATGCCATTCTCCTGCCTCAGCCTCCCGAGTACCTAGGACTACAGGTGCCCGCCACCACGTCAGGCTAATTTTTTGTATTTTTTTAATAGAGACAGGGTTTCACCGTGTTTGCCAGGATGGTCTCGATCTCCTGACCTCGTGATCCACCTGCCTCGGCCTCCCAAAGTGTTGAGATTACAGGCGTGAGCCACCGCACCCGGCCGAGAATATCTTAATTTTTAAAAGACCAACTTGAAGCAATTACTGGTTTAAAAAATTCACATGAAGATGGCCGAATAGGAACAGCTCCAGTCTCCAACTCCCAGTGCCAGCGACACAGAAGACCGGTGATTTCTGCATTTTCAACTGAGGTACTGGGTTCATCTCACTGGGGAGTGCCGGACGATCGGTGCTGGTCAGCTGCTGCAGCCCGACCAGCGAGAGCTGAAGCAGGGCGAGGCATCGCCTCACCTGGGAAGCGCAAGGGGGAAGGGAATCCCTTTTCCTAGCCAGGGGAACTGAGACACACAACACCTGGAAAATCGGGTAACTCCCACCCCAATATTGCGCTTTAAGCAAACAGGCACACCAGGAGATCATATCCCACACCTGGCCGGGAGGGTCCCACGCCCACGGAGCCTCCCTCATTGCTAGCACAGCAGTCTGTGATCTACCAGCAACGCAGCAGCGAGGCTGGGGGAGGGGCGCCCGCCATTGCTGAGGCTTAAGTAGGTAAACAAAGCTGCTGGGAAGCTCCAACTGGGTGGAGCTCACAGCAGCTCAAGGAAACCTGCCTGTCTCTGTAGACTCCACCTCTGGGGACAGGGCACAGCTACACAACAACAACAACAACAACAACAAAGCAGCAGAAAACTCTGCAGACGCAAACGACTCTGTCTGACAGCTTTGAAGAGAGCAGTGGATCTCCCAACACGGTGGCTGAGATCTGAGAACGGACAGACTGCCTGCTCAAGTGGGTCCCTGACCCCTGAGTAGCCTAACTGGGAGACATCCCCCACTAGGGGCAGTCTGACACCCCACACCTCACAGGGTGGAGTATACCCCTGAGAGGAAGCTTCCAAAGCAAGAATCAGACAGGTACACTCGCTGTTCAGAAATATTCTATCTTCTGCAGCCTCTGCTGCTGATACCCAGGCAAACAGGGTCTGGAGTGGACCTCAAGCAATCTCCAACAGACCTACAGCTGAGGGTCCTGACTGTTAGAAGGAAAACTATCAAACAGGAAGGACACCTACACCAAAACCCCATCAGTACATCACCATCATCAAAGACCAGAGGCAGATAAAACCACAAAGATGGGGAAAAAGCAGGGCAGAAAAGCTGGAAATTCAAAAAATAAGAGCACATCTCCCCCGGCAAAGGAGCGCAGCTCATCGCCAGCAACGGATCAAAGCTGGACGGACAATGACTTTGACGAGATGAGAGAAGAAGGCTTCAGTCCATCAAATTTCTTAGAGCTAAAGGAGGAATTACGTACCCAGCGCAAAGAAACTAAAAATCTTGAAAAAAAAAGTGGAAGAATTGACGGCTAGACTAATTAATGCAGAGAAGGTCATAAACGAAATGAAAGAGATGAAAAGCATGACACGAGAAATACGTGACAAATGCACAAGCTTCAGTAACCGACTCGATCAACTGGAAGAAAGAGTATCAGCGATTGAGGATCAAATGAATGAAATGAAGCGAGAAGAGAAACCAAAAGAAAAAAGAAGAAAAAGAAATGAACAAAGCCTGCAAGAAGTATGGGATTATGTAAAAAGACCAAATCTACATCTGATTGGGGTGCCTGAAAGTGAGGGGGAAAATGGAACCAAGTTGGAAAACACTCTTCAGGATATCATCCAGGAGAACTTCCCCAACCTAGTAGGGCAGGCCAACATTCAAATCCAGGAAATACAGAGAACGCCACAAAGATACTCCTCGAGAAGAGCAACTCCAAGACACATAATTGTCAGATTCACCAAAGTTGAAATGAAGGAAAAAATCTTAAGGGCAGCCAGAGAGAAAGGTCGGGTTACCCACAAAGGGAAGCCCATCAGACTCACAGCAGATCTCTCGGCAGAAACTCTCCAAGCCAGAAGAGAGTGGGGGCCAATATTCAACATTCTTAAAGAAAAGAATTTTAAACCCAGAATTTCATATCCAGCCAAACTAAGTTTCATAAGTGAAGGAGAAATAAAATCCTTTACAGATAAGCAAATGCTTAGAGATTTTGTCACCACTAGGCCTGCCTTACAAGAGACCCTGAAGGAAGCACTCAACATGGAAAGGAACAACCGGTACCAGCCATTGCAAAAACATGCCAAAATGTAAAGACCATCGAGGCTAGGAAGAAACTGCATCAACTAACGAGCAAAATAACCAGTTAATATCATAATGGCAGGATCAAGTTCACACATAACAATATTAACCTTAAATGTAAATGGACTAAATGCTCCAATTAAAAGACACAGACTGGCAAACTGGATAAAGAGTCAAGACCCATCAGTCTGCTGTATTCAGGAGACCCATCTCACACGCAGAGACATACATAGGCTCAAAATAAAGGGATGGAGGAAGATTTACCAAGCAAATGGAGAACAAAAAAAAGCAGGGGTTGCAATCCTAGTCTCTGATAAAACAGAC